>NC_058133.1:489581363-489662928 GCF_016433145.1 Gracilinanus agilis | reverse complement strand
AGAAAGGAAGGGAGAGAGGGAGAGAAGGAAGGAGGGGGAGGAGGGAGGCAAAGGGGAACACTGGGGAAAGGAGGAGAGAGAGAGAAGTGGAAGAGGCAAGGATGAGGAGAGGGAAAAGAGGAAAGAGGGAGAGAGGGAGGGAATAAAGAAGACAGGAGGGGGGAGGCAGATTAAATCAAAAGAGGGAAATATAGAGCCAAAAAGGAGGGACAAAGGACAGAGAATAGACAGAGGAGACAGAACAGAGGCAGGCAGAGAAGGAAAAGAAGAGGAGATAAGGAAAAGGAGAGAATAAAGAAAGAAGAGAGAGGGAAGAAATGAGAGCCATCAGAGGCTCATCTAGGACTCTGTCATTCCCTGCTGTCAGGACTGATTTCATTGAGGCAGCAATCCTAGGTGGAGTGATGGGGAACGAATGGGCTAATCTGGCTGCCAAGGTGTGCCCAAATCCTGCCTGGCCCTGCTCTCCTACACTTCCCTATGACTTCTGCTGTCTCCTGATGAATCTGCTCCTTCCACCAAACCCTGCTGCCTGGCCCTGGCTTGGGAATACTGTCTAATTAAGAATTCCCTGCGTTCTCTCTATTTGAGAGCCCTCGATACCCCTCCAAGCAGTGGCATGCTCGGCTGTTTGGGATTTTGCCTAGATCCCCAGTGGGAAAAGGGTGCTGAATTTGGAATCGGAAAGGCTGGTGTCCAAATCCTGCCTCTGACGCTTACCAGCTGTGTGGACCTACACAAGTCACTTTACAGCTCTAATTTTTGTTTTCTCAAGTGTCAAAAGGTTTGGGTAGAATCTACCACACAGTGTCTTACTTTGAGTCTCAAACAAAATAATCTGTGAAGTAGGCAAGCCTTAAAACTTAGTCAAAATCAGTTGTTATTGTTATTATTATTATTATTATTACTAGGCCTTAGAGTCAGAAATAGCAACAGTAGCTGTGTGATCCTAAACAAGTAACAAGTAATCGGCTCTCCATAAAAAACACACTTTTAAGTTTGCTAACATTTTCTCTGTCACTTTCTTAAATCTAGACAGTCCCAAACAGCACATCGAGTCTCATTTCTGTAGCATTTGTCCATTCCTGAGACGTAAATTTCTCAAAGGAAATTGAACAATCAATTCTCCCCAAAGAGCCACTTTGCTCTGCCTCCAGCACATTTCGAAGTGTGGACCCCAAATTATTATTTTTTTTTGCTATCTCACAGAGGAGGGGATCCGGGCTAAAGGAGTGTCCCGAGGAGGATGGAAAAGCCAGGAAAGCTCCACTTGGGCCCCAGAAGAACTGAAGGCACTCACTTGGCTCGGAGGGCCAGCTGTCGGTCGTTGGGACACACCCACTGGTCCTTCCCGCTGCCAAAGATGGTGTCGGCCATGGCTTGAGGGCTCAAGAGCTGCTCATCACTCCTGAAAGAGTATGGGGGAAGAAGAGGGAAAAGAGACGAGGTCACCAGATGGGTTGTGAGTGAGCCAATAACCCTAACGGAGGAAAAGAGGCCTTGGGCATCTGGCCAGTTCTGATCAGGCCACCGATGTGTAAGAAGCAGCTGCTCCTGTGGCATGGCTTGGACGATACTGGAAATGCCCCATATCCCCATAGATCTTCCCTCATTCACAGCTGGAACTCTACCATTAGAGAGTCATTCCTTTGAATGAAACAGGATTCTCTTATAAAAAGGAAATACTTATTGGAGGGGCATCATCATCATCATCATCAATATTTTAAGTAGCTGACATTTACAGAACCCATTAGCATTTACAAAGCACTCTACATCATTAGCTCATTTGCTTCATGAAATTAATTTATTCCTTCCTCCGTCCATCTATCCATTCATTCAACAACCATTTATTGAGTGAGGGCGCCGGGAGGGGAGATCGAAAATACTAACAATAGTTGACATTTATCCGAAGCACTTTATTGACATTCTCTCCCGTACGCCCTTCAGTGCTGGGAGGTGAGTACCGCAGGTCTGACGCTTGGCATTTTACAGTCAAATGAGGCTCAGACAGGTTAGGGGGCTGGCTTGTGGCCCAACGGCTAGAAGGCGTCGGCGCTCAGTGTTGGCCACCCAGCCTCGCCTCGACTCACCATTCGCTTGGCTTGTTCAGAGTTCAGTGGCTTCTAGAGCGACGGTACACAGGAGAGCTTAGGGGAAGGGTCTCTAGAATGCAAAAGGGAGGAAGAAAGGGGACTCGGAGATCCTGAGTCAGAAGGGTTCCTCTGATCCAACCTCCTCATTTCACAGAAGAGAAAAATGAGCCCCAAAGAAGTTCAATGACTTGCCTGAAGCCACACTGGTTAAAAAAAAAAAAAAAAAAAAAAAAAAGGCAGAGACAAGATTCAAATTCAGATCTTCTGCCTCCAAAGCCAGTATTCATTTTTCCCTCCCTTCCTTTCCTTCCTTCCCTTCCTTACTTCCTTCCTTCCCTTCCTTCCTTCCCTTCCTTCCTTTCTTCCTTCCTTCCTTCCTTCCTTCCTTTCTTTTTATGAAGCACCTGCTATGTGGCAGGCACCGTGCTAAGAGCTTTACAAACACTCACTTAATTTGAACTAGAAGGAATCTCAAATGTCATCAAGTCCAACCCCCTCATTTTACAGAGGAGGAAACTGAGGGACGCAGAAGTTAGGTGACTTGACTGAGGTCAGAAGGTTTTTGTCCGAGGTAGGATTTGGAAGGGACAGAAGGAAAAGAAGGGCTTGTCTTTGGTTTTCTTCTACATGAGGAGTCACAAAGCGACAACATGGGCTCTCGCTGACGAAGGACACAGAATCACTTGCCAGGTCACCCTATTTGAAGACTGGGAGGAAATTTGCTGAAAGGAATGTCAGCTCGAGCCAGGCTGCCATTTTGGCTGGGGCATCCAGGACAGCCTGGCTCCTGCCCCTTCCCTGACCATCCGGGTCGTCCTCCCCTGCCTGCTCTGAGTTCTAAATAAGCCTTCCTGCCCATCCCTTGGCGAGTGGCTGAACAAGCTGTGGCACGTGGCTATAATGGAATACGATTGAGCCATAAGAACTGACAAAGAAGTCAATCCCCACAAAACCTGCAAAGACTTCTCTGAAATGACTCAAAGTGAAGGAGCAGAACAGGAGAAGGCGGCACGCGGACCCGGCAACAGTGCAGCCAGGAATGACTGAGCTATTCTGGGCAAAGTGAGGATGCAGGACGACTCCGAGGACGCTGTGATGGAGAAGGCTCTCCCTGCCCCAGGACAGAGCGCAGACCGCGGCTTGCTATTTGTCACTTTATTTCCTCCACAGATTTTTCTCTGGAGTAAGTGATATGTGTTTTTTTACATGACAAACAAGGAAATACATATTATATGATGACATACATACGAGCTATATCGTATGACCTGCCTTATTGGGGAAGAGGGAGGAGGGGGTGAGAAGAAAAGAACCTGGATCATAAAATACCAGAAAAAAATTATTAAATTTGTATCGAGGGGTGGCTGCGTGGTGCAATGGATGGAGACCTACAGACAGGCCTAGAGACAGTAGGTCTGGGTTCAAATCTGACCTCAAACACTTCCTTGCGGTGTGACCCTGGGTGAGTCACATAATCTCCATTGTTGACTCTTTTTTGGCTCTTCTCCCTTAGAACCAATACACAGTATTGATTCAAAGACAGAAGATGAGGGTTTAAAAAGAAACTGTATTGACATGCAATCTGTAAAATATATATATATATATAAAATTAAAAAACAGTATTTTTATATATATTTTATATAAAAAACGACTCAGTTCGATGAATGGACCAGCGATTTATGAAGGGATGGTTTTGTTCCTCATATTTGTATCTCCTGATTCTAACACATTTCCCACCACACTAGGGGGGACCCAATAAACATTTGTGGATTGACTTATGGATCATTTCCTGCATTAGGATGTGCCTGGAACTGCTTTGGGGAGATAGATAGATAGATAGATAGATAGATAGATAGATAGATAGATAGATAGATAGATAGATGGATGGATGGATGGATGGATGGATGGATGGATGGATGGATGGATGGATGGATGGATGGATGGATAGACAGACAGGCAGGCAGGCAATAGACAGATAGATAACAAAAGCTCAACATGCCAGCACACGTGAGCAGGGAAGCCAAGATCAGACACACAAATACAAGGTAGAGGGAGGTTCGCTACATGCGACAAGAAAACTGGAGGGGAGGATCACACGTGTGCATGTATACCGTATGTAACCACTGCCTGTCTCGCCCAGACCTGCTGTTTACAGCTTAGGTAGGGCCCAGCCAGAGCAGGTTGGGGGTGGAGGGAGAGTCGGGGAAAGAGGAGGAGGCCTGGGTGACCTATTCCTGGGAAAACTGAGGATGGAGCAAACCGTCCCAACATCTGAGCCCATTTTCCTCTCCACAAGGATGCTGCTGTCCAGGCGCTGAGCGGCAGAGGGCCGGCCTGAGGTCCGGATCAGCCTTCCCTGGAAATGCAAAGAGGAATAAAAGAGGCTCCATGTACAGCATGGGCTGCCCTCGGGGTCATAGGGACGTCGGGGGTCAGCCTGGACGCAGCCCACCCACAGAGAGCTTCCCCTCCGCTGCGCAGCGCTCCCCGCATTAGAGAAGGCGCAGAGGCTCCTCTTTCCCTCCTGTCTAGTCCTTCAGAGAAGGGACGACTCATCCCCGACAGTGGCCAGGACATGGGCTGCTCCTCAGGCCGGAGAAACACTGAGATGAGAATCCATCCACGGGGAGAAAGTCATATCCCAGAAAGAAGTTAAACCCGGACTGCGTGGGCAGCGCGTGGAGGGGGCCACAGTGTGAAGCGCCTGACCTTCATCTCCAGCACGAGGCAGGCCCAGAGGCGGGCCCAGAGGCAGGCGGGCCCCGGGGTGCCACTGGAAGCACCCCATTAGGCCAGCAGCTGCATCTGGGCAGTAAATCACCAACAAACTGTCTTCCAGCCTGGTGCTGGGAACACAAGAGCTCTGTAAATCCTTCTGGGCTCCACTGACGAAGCCCTTTTTCTCCATCTTGGCTACTTCCTAAGATGCCCGGAGAATGGGAGGGGCAGCCAGGAAATCCCAAAGGAATATGGGTCCTCCTGCTCGGTTGTCCTCTAGCCTGTTCTGCATACACACATTTGACTCTGGCCAGAATCTTTTTTTTTTTTTTAAACCCTCACCTTCTATGTTAGAATCAATTCTATGCATTAGTTCCAAGGCAGAAGAGTGGTAAGGGTGGGCAATGGGGGTCAAGTGACTTGCCCAGGGTCACACAGCTAGGAAGCGTCTGAGGCCAGATTTGAACCTAGGACCTCCCGTCTCTAGGCCTGGCTCTCACTCCACTGAGCTACCAGCTGCCCCTCTGGCCAGAATCTTGCTGACCCTGAGCATTCTCCTAACCTGTGAGCTTGTCTCCCTGACTCTATTTGGGGTCGGCACAGGAGGTCTGAGGGCATCACTTATCTGAAGTCACATGTCATCAGTTTGAACAGGATTAGGCTCATGTCAGGCTGACCTGGGCTCCAATCTGGCCTTAGACACTTCCTAGCTGTGTGGCCCTGGGCAAGTCACTGCACCCCCATTGCCTATCCGCTGCCCTCCTGTCTTAGAATGATTACCAGGTCGGAAAGTATAGGTTTAAAAAAAAGTGGAGCCAGATTAGGACCTCAGCCTCACAATGCACAAGGAAGGGACTTTACTTTTGCACGAGGAATCCCAAGTAGGAGAAAGACGGCCAGCTGGCCAAGGGAGGAAGCCATCCTGCTTGGCTTGTTACAAGGGCCGGCTTTACTGGAGTGGGAGGGGACGCAGGGGGTGGGTAGAGACAGCGATGAAAAAGAGAAAAGAGCAGCAACGAAACACCTGAAAATACACAGAGGAGAACAGAAGAGAGTTCAAAAAGGGCAGAGGAGAGCAGGCAGGTTAGTGATGGTGCCAGTATTTATTTTTAACCCTTACCTTCTCTCTAAGCACCAATTCTAAGGCCAAAGGGCAAAGGCTAGGCAGTGGGGCTTAAATATCTTGCCCAGGGTCACTCGGCTAGGAAGGACTGGAGACCAGATTGGAACCCAGAACCTCCCCTCTCCAGACTTGCTGCTCCATTTCCTGAGCTACCTCGCTGCCCCTTTAAATTTAGTTTCTAGAAAGCTGTACATAACAGAGATTCATGGGTTTTAGGTATAAAAAAACCAACAAAGACATCATTCTGGACTGAAAAGATCCGGCTTCAACTCTCACCTATGAAATTTATTAGCTCTGTGAACGGGGCGCGTCACTTCCTCTCTCTGAGCCCCCTGGTACGCAGCAGGGGCTTAATAAATGCTCGTCGGCTAACCTTGGACATGGCCTCTCGTCTCCAGCGCTGAACGCTGCCCCGCCGGTACTTGAGCGAAAGCAGGCGTCTGGCATTTAGCAAACGCATCCTGGATCCTGCCAGGGGAATCGCCCACTGAGAGCACGTGGACCGGCGCCGCTGCCTCTCGGCTGTGCCCGGCCGCGGTGGCGGTGGCGGAGGGGGGAGCCTGCCCTGAGCCACGGCGCCCGGCCACGACGCCTCTCCCCAGGGACGGCCGGTTTGGGCGACAAGCGCTAAAGTTGACTGAGGTCAGAAAAACATTTAGCCGCCTAATTAAGAGAGAGCCTCCAAGAACACATTTCAATTAACATTTTCTGGCAATGCATTTGTTCCAGGGAGAGCTTCATTTATCTTGAAGGTGGAGGAGGTTCATTCACAGACAAGAGCGGCACCTCGTCCCAGAGGCCTTTGCTGATTCCCTGCACCAGGGCTGCAATATGATTTATTTTTGTTTTTTTGGTTTTGTTTGTTAAACCCTCCCCGTCTGTCTTAGGATCTATATTAAGTACTGGTTCCAAGGCCAAACGGGGGTAAGGGCTAGGCAAGGGGGGTGAAGTGACTTGCCTAGGGTCACCCCGCTAGGAAGTGTGTGAATCCAGATTTGAACCCAGGACCTCCTGTCTTCAGGCCTGGCTGTCTATCTACCGAGTCACCCAGATGCTCTTGGTATATTTATTTTGTATATATACAAAAGGGAAGGAGCGGTATAGAGAGATATCAGTATAGCTTCTGTATAGAACTTCTTATCTGTGAACATTGGACAGCTTCCTGGGAGAAGGTAAACTCTCGGAGGGCAGAGGCTGTCTCACTTCTGCATCATTGTTTCCAGTGCCTGGAACACAGCAGGTGCTTAATAAATGCTTATTCTTCGACAGAACCAGTGAACACTTATTAAGCACCTATTCATGTGTTAGAGCCTAGAGATACAGAGATCAGACAAGATGTGCTGGTTGATACGATTCTTTCCTTTGAAAAATGGGATTAATAGCCATAAGTTAGCCAAAATAACCCCAACCTCACAGGACTGCTGCTGCATTCTGTCTGTAAATGACTCTGCAAACCTTCGCGATCATTTCTCACCATAATGTCGGGTTTGGGAACAGGGATGGTTTTTATACTGGGCAGGACCAAGGTCCTGTAGCTGTGTGCCCCAAAAAGGCTGTAAATGGGCCAAAGGAACAAGTTAAGAAGAAAATCTTAATTGTTGAAGAAAATTTCCTGTTTTGCAGGAAAACATAAGCAGAAGGATCGCAGAGCCAGACAGGCTGGACACGGCTCTTCAGCAGAGAAATTAACCTTTACCGTTACAGCAGCGAGAACACTGGAAATGACAATAATTTAGGCAGAGAATTGACTAAATGCTATGTGAAGCAGAGAGGATAAGAAGGGAGAGAGGGGAGAGAATTGACAAAGTGCCACAAAAGAAGGTTTGGGCTCTTAGGAACATCTACCCTATTCCCAAGGAGAAAACCACTGGGAAATTCCAACTAATTACATGCACATCCAGCACTTAGCAAAGCGTCTGGCACATGGTAGGCAATTAATAAATGTCTACTGATTGATCGATTGATGGAGATCCAAACAACTCTGAGGCGTGACCTCTTCCTCTTAATATTGTCAAAAGATAACAGAAGGTGGGAAGAGTAGTCAATGCTGGAGAGGCTGTGGAAAGTCAGGCACAACAATACCCTGTGAGTGAAACCTGTTCAAACTTTCTGAAAAATGATTTGGAATTATGCTTAAAAAGTGACTAAGGGGGGCAGCTGGGTAGCTCAGTGGATTGAGAGCCAAAGCCTAGAGACGGGAGGTCCTAGGTTCAAATCCAGCCTCAGACACTTCCCAGCTGGGTGACCCTGGGCAAGTCACTTGACTCTCATTGCCTACCCTTACCACTCTTCCACCTATAAGTCAATACACAGAAGTTAAGGGTTTAAAGTAAAAAAAAAAAAAAAAAAAAGGAAAAAAAAGTGACTAAAATGTCCATACCTTTGACTCACAGATATATAGATAGATAAATATAGTTACATATACACACACCAAATATATACACCAAGTGATAGGTGTATATATATACACACACATACATATATATAAATATAAACATAGATGTACTATGTGGATATCTATATCTGTCTTCCTATGATATAATCTCTTTGGGATACAGACCTAATGGTAGTATTACCGGATCAAAGGATAGGCACAGTTTTAGAACCCTTTGGCCGTAGTTCCAAATTGCTCTTTAGAATGATTGGATTAGATCCCAACTCTACCAACAGGGCCTCAGTGTCCCAATTTTCCCACACCCCTCCTAACATATATCATTTTCCTTTTCTGCCATATTGGCCAACCTGATAGGCACGAGGTGATACCTCAGAGTCGGTTTAATTTGCATTTCTCTAATCAAGAGGGATTTAGAGCATTTTTTTCACAAGACTCTAGATGGCTCTGATTTCTTCATCTGAAAACCCAAGGAGGTCAAAGGTAGAAGGAAAGGTCTCATAATTATCAAAATATTTATAGCAGCACTTTTTGTGGGACCAAACAACTGAAAATGAAGCAAACATCCACTGATTAAGGAATGGTTAAGCCAATTGTGGCACATTAATAGAAAGCAATATTACTATGCCATAAGAAAGGATGAGTAAGAATTCAGAGAAGCCTGAAAAACAGCTGAACTGATGCAGGGTGAAGGAAGTCACAGAAACTAGGAAAACCATTTACAATTCATGCAACAACATGAATAGAAAGAACAAAACAGCAAACCTCCTGCTTGTAATTATAATTAATGGCTGCGCTTAACCTCAGAGAATTGATAAAATGCATCTTTGCAGAAACAGGGGACGGTGGAAGTGTGATGTCAAGCACTGTCATAAATGGTTGATGAATTGGCTGTTTTTGCTGAGTGGTTGTTTCCCCCTCTTTCTTTCTTTCTTTTTTTTTAAATTCTCTGTTACAGGGGCTGGTTCTCTAAGCAGAAGGAAGGGTACATTTAGAAACGAAGCTGACATAAAAACAAATCAATAAAAAACATTTTAAAAAGTTAATTAGGCGTACTCAGAAGGGAGAAGAAAAGCTATTTAAGGATAAAGGCAAGAGAGAAAAATAACAGTCAGGGGTGCCTATGAGTGCTTGTTGGAGGTGTCATATGAAATGTTCAATAGTGCCAAGTTGAGCTGGACTGGAAGGGACCAGGCACCCCCAAGTGCCCCCACTCAGCAGTCAATAAGCCCGTACCAAACACTTATAAAGTATCTGTCACGAGAAGAGCTACAGGCCAAAAGAAGCAGAAAAGGGGATGATTTATGCCACAATCCCAGAGAGGAAAATGTCTCTTAAAGGACGTGAGAGCTGGGAACAAGGAAATGTGACTTCCTGGGGCAGATGGTGCCACCAGCTTTGGCTTTTTTGTTCTCATTGGAGGTGAGGAATTTCTATAGGTTTAGAATGAAATGAGCACCATCGGATGTCATTAACCTGCAGATCTATTGTGTACTTCTGACAGCAGGGTATGAGAAAGGGGCATTAATTAGGCTAAGCTCTCAGGGGGGGAGTGAAAAGAACTGTAGGAGAAAGCCAGATTCTGAAGAGCTGTTCTGAGTAATTTGGGTCCCAAAAAAGAGATATTAAAATCTCTGTCCTCTGGCATAAGGGGAGGGAGTACAGATAGAGAATGTTACACACACTGTCAAACCCAGGCACTAAACTAGGAGGATTTCCCTAACTGTGATTTTTGGCTACTGGGGAAGGTTCAGTGCTTGGGTCCAAGGTGGGGGAGGAGGGAGGAATGTCATTGGAAACAACTGCAATGTAAGAAATGAAGGAGGATAGTTCAGTGGATTGAGAGCCAGGCCTAGAGATGGGAGGTCCTGGGTTCAAATCCAGCCTCAGACACTTCCCAGCTGTGTGACCCTGGGCAAGTCACTTGATCCCTATTGGCCACCCTTAGCACTCTTCCACCTAGGAGCCAATGCACAGAAGTTAAGGGTTTAAAAAAAATTTAAAAAAAAAAAAAAAAGAAAGAAAGGAGGAACCAGAGTTTGGTTTTTTAATATAAAAATAAATGTGGAGTGTGTTGTGGAAAGAGTGGGAGATGTCGAATCAGATGATCCGAGTTTGAATCCCAGATCTGCCACTTAGCATCTGTGTGACCTCAGTTTCCTCATCTGTAAAATGAGCGATTGGACAAGGTGACCTCTAAGGTCCCTTCCATCTCTCTATCTCCAGGCCAGTGAAAATGTCCAAGAGATTTCACACTGGAGGCCCTGAACAGGAGAGGCAGGGAGAAGCTGACATTCAGAACTGGGATCTAAGACTGATTCCTGGTCTGTAGAATAGAAAGGGGGCCCCTGGGGTTTGGAGAGCTCCGGCCTCAGTCGAGGGAGCAGTCCTTTCCCTGCATCTAAGCCACAGTAGAGGAAGAACTTCCATGACAGGAGTCCACACTATTTCAAAAGACCACACTAAGCACGCTTACTCAACAATGAGAACTGAGGGCAAGTCTTGAACGATCCCTATTTTCCAGCTTCAGAAAGAAGAAAAGATTGCCTTCCCCCTCCGACCCATTCACATTCTGCCCTTGATAGCTGTGTAACCCTGGACAGGTCAGGCAGATCTCTCTTTGCCTCAGTTTCCTTCAGCTGCAAAATGGGAACAACAAAAGCACCTATTTCATTTTACAGATGAGGAAACTGAGGCCCAAAGTGATGAAAAATTTTGCCCAAAATCACACAGCTTGTATCAGAGACAAGAGTTGAACCCAGGTCCCCTAAATCCAGGGCCAAAGAACTTTGTACTGGATCTCACTACCTTTCGGATGGCAAAGGCTTCCTCTTCTTCAAATGTTCTTAATTGATAATCAAGGGCTGCCTAAGGGCAAAACAATCTCTGCCAGCTGCTACTTCTTTCTTTTTTTTTTTTTAAACCCTTACCTTCCATCGTGGAGTCAATACTGTGTATTGGCTCCAAGGCAGAAGAGTGGTGAGGGTAGGCAATGGGGGTCAAGTGACTTGCCCAGGGTCACACAGCTGGGAAGTGTCTGAGGCCAGATTTGAACCAGG
Organism: Gracilinanus agilis; assembly: GCF_016433145.1. Taxonomy (NCBI): domain Eukaryota; kingdom Metazoa; phylum Chordata; class Mammalia; order Didelphimorphia; family Didelphidae; genus Gracilinanus; species Gracilinanus agilis. The sequence continues at coordinate 489,651,546 of NC_058133.1, read as the reverse complement.
GACCTCCCATCTCTAGGCCTGACTCTCAATCCACTGAGCTACCCGGCTGCCCCCCAGTTGCTACTTCTTGCTGCCTAATCCCTAGCTGCCTGGAGTGGGTGGTAGAAAGAGCACACCCCTACAGTTGGAGGGCATGTGTTTGAAAACCAGCTCTGTCACAGAGCAGCAGCATGGCCCTGGTCAAGTCCTTCTCTTCCCTAGACCTACGGTTCTGCTGTAAAATGAAGGGGTTGTATGAAGTGGTCCCAGAGATCTCTTCTAAGTCTGGAGCTGGAATCCTGAAATTTCAGCCTCCCCCTTCCTTTACTGTAGCTCTTCCTCTCCCTTTCTTTCTATCTTCTTGTAACCAAAGAAATATGGTTGCCCTCAGAAGACTTTGCAGCCTCTCTAGTACTAGATACCAGAAGAACTAGTTATACAATAACAATTAAATTGTAAAGATACTCAACTGTGAAAAACAGCCACTCTGAGCAAAACGATTCTTCATTTTCAGGTTTGTCTGATTCTTTGTGATCCCATTTGGAGTTTTCTTAACAAAGATCCTCGAGTGGTTTGTTGCTTCCTTTTCCAGCTCATTTAACAGATGAGGAAATGGAGGCAAATGGGTTAAATGACTTGTCCAGGATCACACAGCTGGGGTCTGAGGCTGGACTTGAACTCAGATTTTCCTGACTCAAGGCTAAGTGCTCTATCCACTGTACCACATAGCTGCCATGTTCTAAACAATGACTGACCTCAGTTCCAAAAGACTCAGGACCAGACTCACTCTCCAGCTGATGAACTCAAAGGACAGGCTATAACGTACTGTCTGTCTTTCTTCTGGGCGTGGGGTAGGTAGGGCTAATTCAGGGATTTTTTTTTTCCATGATCACATATCACCAAGGGTTTTTGTTTTTCTTGCCTTCTCAGTGGATGAGGGAAAGTAATGGAGGGAAAGAATTAGGAACTGAAAACTAAATTAAATTCAAAAATAGAAATAAAAACATTCTACAAGAAGGAAAGAGAACAGTGTGTAATTTGTAGGCCAGTGAGCTGACTAATTCCTTGGGGAATTCTATAATAGACCATTAAAGAGATGGTTGGGGGGACAGCTAGGTGGCTTAGTAGAGAGTCAGGCCAGAGGACAGGAGGTCCTGGGTTTAAATTTGGCCTCAGATACATCCTAGCTGTGTGACCCTGGGAAAGGCACTTAAACCCTAATTTTCTAGCCCTTATCATTCTTCTACTTTGGAACTGATCATTAGTATCAATTGTAAGGCTTGGAAGATAAGGTTTATTTTTTTTTTAAACCCTCACCTTCTGTCTTGGAGTCAATACTGTGTATTGGCTCCAAGGCACGAGAGTGGTAAGGGTAGGCCATGGGGGTTAAATGACTTGCCCAGGGTCACACAGCTGGGAAGTGTCTGAGACCAGATTTGAACCCAGAACCTGCAGTCTCCAGGTCTGGCTCTCAAAAAAAGCTACCCAGCTGCCCCCAGAAGATAAGGTTTAAAAGAGAAAGAAAGAAGGGAAAAGAAATGGATAGAGATGGCTGGTGAACCATTAAAAAAGTGAGTCTAGAATCCAACGTATCATTATGACTTCATCAAGGGCACTGCCTTATTTCTGTTTCTGATTGGTAAGGAAGGGAATGCTATAGAATTTTTTGACCAATGTATAGTTAGGGAATTTTGTATGTTGGACTTCATCTCCCAGAATTCTTTCGTGGTCTCCAAATTCCTTTCCCCTTTTCGTTTACGTGTGTCTTTTATGTTATTGTTTATATAGTTCTATAACTGCTCCCTCTCGCTCTTCTCTTGCGACCGGGGCTAGGTTGGCTAGCTTTTTACTTTAGTTATTATGAATAAACTTTATAAAATATAATACTTAGTTATTGTATACTAATTTTAATCTTAAGAACCATTTGATAGTCAGAGAAGATTCAGGCTACCTAATATGATGCTCTGATCCTTTCAGAGCTCATTGAGTGATGGAACTAGAAGAATTATCCACTGCTAAATGCCAGCTTGCCAGGTGTCCGCCAGTGGAATGCCCTGAGGGATGATCTGGGCTTGTTTCGGAGCCATTTTTCATTTTTTACCAATGACTGTGGATAAAGGCATCCAGGACATGCTTAGTGAGTTAATTGCAGATGACACAACACTGAGAAGGGGAGCTAAAACTGGGTGAAAAGAATCAGATTCCAAAAAGACTATCCCAGGCGAGAACCCTGAGTTGAATCTAATGAGATGAAATTCATGTAAAGTCTTACATTTGGGTTCAAAAAGTCAAGATTCCCAAATGCAAGATGGGAAGGCGTGTGGGTTTTCATGGATTGTATATGGCGGCCAAAAGAGCTAAGGTGACCTGAGGCCTATTCAAAGGCAGAGCATCCAAGAATAAGGAGGCAGATCGTGAACCCTTCTGGGCTCTGCCCTGATCAGGCTAGTCTGGCATTCCCGTCAGAGCCCCACAGCTGAAGGAGGACCCTGACAAGTTGTGAGCATCCAGAGACGGCCGACCACAATGGGGGGAAAAGGGCCTTGAGGCTATGTCACATGCTCAGTTGAAGGAACTAGGGATGTCCAGCCCGGAAAAGAGAAACTCGGGGTTTAGGAGCAAGACGATCGCTCTATTCAGATATCTGAAGGTCTGTTATGGAGAGGGGGATTAGACTTGTTGTGCTTGGCTTCAGAGGGCAGGAGAGAAGCCATGGGTAGAAGTTACCAAGTTACCCTTTGGAGCTGAAAATGATATTAAATTATGGGATAGACAGGCAGCTCAACTGGGGCTAAAATGACTTGCCCAAATCGGACCCAGCATCTTCTTCAGTGATATGTGGAACCGCTGATGGAGTTCAGGACACACACACAAAAGTGTCACAGTCTCCTCATTTAGAGATGGGCCAGGGCAGGGGACAAGAGACAATACTGAGCTTGTAACCAATTCTCATGTCCCAAGGGCACCCACTTCAGTCCATGGGTCAATAAAAACCCAGCCTGGAGGCAGCTGGGTGGCTCAGTGAATTGAGAGCCAGGCCTAGTGTCAGGAGGTCCTGGGTTCAAATATGACCTCAGACACTTCCTAGCTGTGTGACCCTGGGTAAGTCACTTCACCCTCATTGCCTAACCCTTACCGAACTGATAACTTATTATTGATTCCAAGACAGAAGATAAAGAAGTTTTAAAAATAAATTTGATTCCATTTAAAATAGAAGTTAAAACATGCTACAAAGAAGAGAGAGGGGAAGAGAATAGTGAGCTTGATGTCAAGAAATAGTTTAACAATCAGAACTATTTGGAAGTGGAATGGGCTACCAAAGAGGGGATGAGTTCCCCATCCTTGAAGGTCTTCAAACAGAGGCAAGACAACCACTTGTCATGTTACTGTGGGTTGGACTAGGTGGCCAGTGAGTTTATTTTATTATTAGAACTTATTTAATCTTTCACGTACACGTTACTCCACCATTAAAACACCGTAAGCCGTCTGAGGACAGGATGAGTTCGATTCTATCTGTTCTGTGTCTCTTGGATTCTGCTCTCATCCCAACCTCAGGTCGCTCCACCTGGCCCTGTTTCCCGGTCCATTTCCTGTTCTGGGCCCACTCTCCTCCATTCATAATCCTGACTTCCACGGTTAGGTTCCACTGAATGCCGATAAGGAAACTGCTGAAGCGATCTCCTTGCTAAACTTCACGCCTCATATTTCCGTTGGGCTAGAACCAACGACCACGTTTTACATAATTATGATCTCAAATAGTGCAAATCTGAATACAAGCGGCCCCTTCAGAGGAGGTATAAGCTCGAGCTCCTCTTGACACCGTCCTCTAAGCTCCAATACCTTCCCACCTTGGCCGTCTCCATTCGTTCCTCTCTCACTTCTGACCTCGGAAGATCTCCGCCCGCCATCTTCCTTGGCTGCCGAACAGCACCAGAACAAGAATGCGTAAGTTACAATTGGTGAACTCTATTTTTTAACATTTTAGTCACCGCGTTTCTACATAACTGGCTTCCTTTGTAGTCCTCGAGATCTTTTTTTATTCATTTAAGAGTATTATCCTGTAGGGCAGCGAGGCAGCGCAGCGGACACAGCACCAGGCCTGGATTAGGAGGACCTCAGGCACGTCCTAGCTCTGGGCAAGTCGTGTAACCCTGGCGGCCTAGTCCTTGCCCTTCTGTCCTTGAGTGGTCACTAAGACAGAAATAAGGGTTAAAAAAAAAACAAACAAACAAAAACCAACCAATTATTCTGAAAAGAGATTCCTGGGTTTCACTAGACTGCCAAAGGGGCCGAGACATAAAAGGAGAACTCCCATCAGAAACTCCTATTTTGCCACCTTTCTGCCCCAGATGACTTTGTATAGATTCTGTTTTTAACTGTCTTTGTACAAGTAACTTTGATGTAAAAGACCGCAAGCAACCTGAGGGCAGGAACAGTTTAATTTTGTTCTGGGCCAGTAGAATCCCAGGATCATAGAATTCAGATCTGAAATGAACCCTAAAAATTATCTAGGCCAACTCCTTTGAAGAAACTAAAACCAAACAATCTTAAATACATAATAAATAAATAAAAATAAACACAGTGAAGTGACTGGTACAAGGTCCTACATGTAATTAAGTGGCAGGGCTAAGATTAGAATTCAGATCCTCTGTTTCCACATTCCCTGCTTCCAATTCCCCATACAACCTCTCTCAAGTACTATCCAGACCAAACAGATCCCTTTATCCTTATTTTTTTCTAAACTTACCTTCTGCCTTAGAATACTACTGTGTATTGGTTCTAGGGCAGAAGAGCAATAAGGGCTAGACAATGGGGTTAAGAGACTTGCCCAGGGTCACACAGCTGGGAAGTGTCTGAGGCCAGATTTGAATCCAGTCTCTAGGCCTGACACGCTATCCACTGAGCCACCAGGCTGCCCCTCTTCCTTATTTTTTGAAACAAGTTTTATTGATACTTCTGTTTTCCTCTCACTTATTTCAGGACACACGACGGATACAATACCAACGGAAGTTGCCTCCCACCACCATGGAACGGAACATTTCCTTTTGTGGTGAAGAAAATGGGTCCGTAAAATGCGCTGATACGGTGACCCGGCGTGACAAGGTAGGTAACACTCCGCCCTGTCAGACTCCCACCTCTCTCTACTGAGGACCCCTCATTCTACAGAGGAAGGAACGGAGAAGCCAGTTAGGATCCTGCAACCCTCGCAGAAAAGCTGGGATTTGAACCCAGGTCTCCTGTCTGACTCCTTCTTCTCGAGCCGCACCTGGCGTGTGCTAGTATAACCGCCTCCCACGAGCTGCTTCTCTGACGTCGGGTCACCTTTATCACCAGGTGATTTGCCCTTGGATCCCTTGACCTTTGAAAACAAAACAAAACAAAAAAAACAAAGAGCTTACATACACACACACATACACACACACACACACACACACACACACACCCCACACCTACACACACAATCATAGAGCTAATGCTAGAAGGCATCTTGGGGGACATCAAGGTGGTCCAGAGGATTAAGAACCAGACCTAGAGTGGGGAGGTCCTGGGTTCAAATCTGACTTCACACACTTAGGTGTGACCCTGGGCAAGTCACTTAACTCCCACAGCCTAGCCCTGACCACTCTTCTGCCTTGGAATGGATTCTGTTCTGTATTATTGATTCTAATTGGCAGGTAAGGAATTGCCCAAGGTCACACAAAATGAAGCTAGTGATCATAAGAAGGAGCAGAATCAGAATTTGAACTCAGGTCCCAGGATCGCAGACTCAGACACCGACGATGGCGTTGGGGTCGTCCAGTCCAACCTTCATTTTGCAGAGAAGGAACGCGAGGCTCGAAGATGCTGTCAAACGGCTGTCGGGCGCCCAGCGGCTCCCATCTGCCTCTCCCGTCCTGATCCCTGGGAGGCGGCTTGGCAGAGCTGAGTCACTGAGGCCCGGCCAGAAGGTGAGGATTAGCAGCAGGATTTCTGGCGATACACCTACGGACCCTCCTGACGTCTCCATGACGCAGGGAAGAAGGCACATGGAGGAGGCAGAGGGAAGGGGGAGAGGAGGGGCAGGAGAAGGGATGGACGGCTGGGGAGGAGGAGGGGAGGCCGGAGGAGCCGCTGCAGGGGACGCCGGGATTCTGGCCGTCTCTGCCCACTGCTCTGGCTGACAAAATACAGCCTCCTGTCCCGGCCGGGGGCTGCCTGAGGCACCCACTGGCAATCCTCGGGCTCAGATGCTTCTCCTGCTGCCTAAGGTCTCCCCCACAACCTGGGCCTGATGGACTTTGCAGCTTTATCTCCAATCGGCTGTTCTAACCCTTCCAGAACCTGCTCTTACCATGATGATGGAGAGAATGGAACAGTGAGAAAAGAATGCTAAATTTGGAGTCCTGGGACTTGAATTCAAATCCTGCCTCTGCCATTTATTTACATTTTTTTAAACCCTTACTTCCGTCTTAGAATCAATGCTGTGTCTTGGTTCCAAGGCAGAAGAGTGGTAAGGGTAGGCAATGGGGGTCAAGTGACTTGCCCAGGATCACACAGCTGGGAAGTATCTGAGGCCACATTTGAATCCGGGACGTCCAGTCTCCAGGCCTGGTTCTCTAGCCACTGAGCCACCTATCTGCCCCCAGTACATTATAATCTGGTTCTGGCAAATACTGAAGTTTTGCTGGAGACAGTCCGGAGTTCAAGCTTAGGAAGAGACCGTCTCTAATGTCCCTTCCAGAAAGAAACTCTGTGATCCCTGAGAAAGCCAGGCAGTAAGGCAGGGCATGGAGAGTCTCTGCAGAGGTGCCATCTATGGTCACCACAAAAGCCCAGATTCTAGAGTCAAAAGACCTGGGTTCAAATACCAACAGAGATGCTTGTGTGACCTTGGGTAAGTCACCAGACCTCTGGGCCTCAGTTTTCTCGTCTGCAAAATAAGGGTTTGGGCCAGATTACTTCTAAGGTTGCCTCTGCTCTAGATGAACGGTCCTACATCACCTTGCAGTCTACCTTAATTAGAAATGATCGCACGCTTGGTTCATCTCCAAGACCCTGAACTTTTTAAGTTCCAGCCTTCGTGTCCTTCCATTTCTCCCACCTCTTCCACACTTCTCACACCTCTTATTCATCTCGCCAGGGCCCTCTCACCCTCCAAGTCCTCGGAGCCTCGCCCCTGCTCTGCCCTTTCCTTCTTCTCTCCACGGTCTCAAGCCTACCGTTGGCCTGTTCCACAGAGCACCATCCTCAACTTTGACTTCTTTTATTCCCACATTCCTTCTCTCGCCCTGCCAACCTTTTTTTTTTCTTTTAAACTTCTACCTTCCATCCTAGAATGGATGTTGTATTGGTTTCAAGGCTGACCAACAAGAAGGGCGAGGCAATGGGGGTGAAATGACTTGCCCAGGGTCACACAGCTTGGAAATGTCTGAGGCCAGATCTGAGCCAGGGCCTCCTGTCTCTGGGCCAGGCTCTCTATCCACTGAGCCACCCAGCTGCACCTCCCCAAGCCAATCTTCAGTCTTCGGTGGTCCCTAAGCACTCACATCTCCAGCTTCTATTGCTGGGCTGCTGGATGACATCAGAAACCGTGTTGAATCCACTACACAGTTCGTAAGGGCCCTCCATGCTTCCGAATGATCTGTGTCTTCCTCTTTGACCGGCTTTCCCATTTCCCATTCCAGCTGTTCCCCTCTTTTCCGCTCTTCCTCGAGCCCTCAGCGCGATTCCTTCTTTCAGTAGATGTCTTCTCTTCCTGCTTCCCCAAGGAAATCGAGGCGGTCCATCAGGAGCTCCTTTACGTCTCAGCCTGTCCTGCCCCCCTTGGCTCCTGGCTCTGAGGGAGAGAGAGGGGTCCCCCCCTCGCCGAGGCCAGTCCCTGGGCTTCTGCCTGCCGTCCAGTTCCCAGCCTCGTCTTCCAGGAGATCGTCCCATTGAGCGCGCTCTCTGTCTCTTCTCCCGCTGCCTACACACACGGGTTGGTCTCTCCTGTCCTCGAGTAATTCATGCAATACAGAAGGCTCACCGGGTCCCCCAAATCGGGCAGCCAAAACTACAGACTAAACGGGAACAATTCTTTAATCGGTTTTAATTTATTAGATCGACAAAGTGCTTTGATCATCAGAGAAAGACAAATGGCATCACTAGGGAAATATCTTGTGATTGGCTGGCTCAAATAGACCTTTGGGCTACATATAAAAACATAAAGCAATCTCTGAGCCAGGGCGGCTAGGTGGCCCAGGGGACGGTGTCAAACTTGGAGTCTGAAAGACCTGAGGTCAAACCCAGCCTTGGACATTTACTAGCTGTGGGACCCTGGACAAGTCACTTCACCCTGTTTGCTTCAGTGTCATCTGTAAAATGAGCTGGAGAGGGAATGGCGAACCACTCCAGTATCTTTGCCAAGAAAATCCCAAAGGGGGTCATGAAGAGATGGATACAACTGAAACGACTGTACAACGACACATTTCTGAGCCAATCAGGTGAGTGGTAAAGGGCTCTGAGAAGAAACTGCCCTGGGGGGAGGGGAAAGGGAAAAGGAAGGGAGGGAGAGGGAGAAGTAGTTTGTCTCTACTCCATGCCTTCACCACTGACCCACATCTGGGAATTCTGAAATCTTAGACAATCTTAAGTTCCCGATAGTGTTCACAGCAGAAGATACCGGGGAAGCACCCGAAGATACATGTATAAAAAGCCCGACAAGGGTGGTAGCACTCTAGGGATCAGGACTGCTCGTGAAAGAGAGACAGGAACTATGGACCCTTCCAGAGAGTTCTCTCTAATGAGAACTTCGTGAAGACTCCACCAAGGAAGAAAAGCAATTTCAGTAATCAGTAACCTTCTAAGTGACCCCTTTGCCACTTGTTCTCTGCACACATCCCTCACTACCATTTTCCTCTACATTTAAACCCATTCTCCTCCTAGAAATTGTGTTTTCAAGGGGAGAATGCCCTTCCAGTCTGAAGAGCTTGTTTTTGTAACTGCTGATCTTGCTATGCCTGTATATACTTTCTTTTTTTCTTTTCTTTTTTAATTTTTTCCCCCATGGTTACATGATTCTTGTTGTCTCCCTCCCCTCTTCCCTCCTTCCTCCTGGAGTTGACAAAAGACATTTCACTAGGTTTGTATTGTAATATGCATGACCTTAAGTGGGGTGAACTGCCTCATAGAATTCCACTGTACCCCCCCAGAACTCCAGGAGAACTGCCCCCTCTCCTGGAGTTCTGGAGGGTACTATAGAATTCTGTGAGGCAGTTCACCCCACTTAAGGTCATACATGTTACAGTATATACCCTTTCTAAAAGCAAATAAGTCTGATAATCAATGGGAAGCACACTAGTTGGGGCTCATGAGTAACAGCATAAGAAAACCCAGCCTACAAGATGACTTGAACAGGATCCTAAAGGAATAGCAGTAGTCACCTCTCTGAGAACACAACCTTCCAGAGCAAGTGGGGCTTAGAGAAATAGATTGGGATTAAGTTCTACACTTATAAAACCTTGCCCTTGATCCCTCAAATTTTGTCCTAGATCTCTTCTACTTTCACTGGTAAAACTCACCCTCAAAGAATCATCTACACTTGCATTTCCCTCCCCATCCCTCAACCTTGAACCCTACTGCTCAACAGAATGCTGGTAATTATTTCACAAATGACTTGCTGAAAATTTAACTATCACCTGGGGGCTGGTTCAAGGATACCCTTGCCACTTGCCTGAAGCCACTCCCTCAAGAGTTGTCAATAGCTTGTTTTCTTTCTTTTCTTCCTTCCTTCCTTTCATCCTTTTTCTTTCTTCCTTCCTTTCATCCTTTATTTTCTTCCTTCCTTCCCTCCCTCCTTTCTTTTTCCTTCTTTCCTTTCATCCTTCCATCCTTTTTCTATCTTTCTTTTTCTTTCTTCCCTCCCTGCTTTCTTTCTTTCCATTCTTCCATCCTTTTTTATCTTTCTGTCTTTCTTCCTTCCTTTCTTCTTTCTCTCTCTTTCCTTCTTTCTTTCTATACCTCACTGATGTTTTCTGCTTTATGTCGTAATCAGTTAAGGAGGGATGATCACCCTCTCCCTTCCCTGCCAAATTAAAACTTCCTTTATAATAAAACAATTATGCAAAAATACCGATACAGTGACTATTTTGGTACAAATTTAATGGAACTAATGCAAACACACCACTGACCTTGAGTTCTTCTGAAACTTTAAGCCTTTAAAGCAAATTTCAGAGTGGGGAGAACCATCTGGGCACTTCCCAAGATCCATGAACCATGAATAGGCATCACTGTCTGCAGCCCACAAGAGGAGTCCCAGCTTATCCTATTCTGCTCCCATGCATCAAGGCCCAGACCACTGCCGAGTGAGGAGGAAAGAAAGGGCTGCCCAGGGAGTTGGCAATTTCTCATCCTCGGAGCTCTTCTCTTGTCTTCTGAGCTCTGCGCATTTTCCTTTCTTGAATGATTACACAGGTGACCCATTACACCAGTGGGCAAAGCAGATCGGAAGAGGGGGTGAGTGGGAGCCACTCAAGGTGTTATGGATCTTATCTTACCCCCAGTGGCTTTGTGGTTCCTTTAAAAAAAACACAACTAAACTGATTTGAGAGTCTGGTCCAGTGGTCTCAAGTTTTGGAGTCAGGAGACCTGGGCTCAGACCCCACCTTGATGCATACTAGCTATGAGGCCTCAGTTGTTGTTGTCTCTTTCAGTCGTGTCTGACTATGTGATCCCCTTTGGGGTTTTCTAGGCAAAGATACTGGAGTGCTTGGCCGTTTCCTTCTCCAGCTTATCTGACAGAGGAGGAAACTGAGGCAGAGTTAAGTGACTTACCCAGGGTCACACAGCTAGTAAGTATCCAAGGCTGGATTTAAGCATTGGATGAGGAGTCTTTTAGACTGGAGAACCAATACTCTATCTATTATAATACTTAGCTGCCCCACTGGGTCTCAGTCCCCTCATCTGTAAAATGAGGATATTGAGCTAGATGGCCTCTGAAGTTCCTTTCCAGTTCTAAATCTATGATCCTCACCTATGAAAAGAGGAAATTGGACCAGATGACTTCTGAGGTCCCTTTTTGCATCAAATTTATGATCTTCTAATTTCGTTGGTAGATTTCATTTGTGAGATTAGCTCAGTTAATTAGAATTCATAAAGTGCTTGGAGGTTAACCAAAAATGTTCCTCCCAACAAATCAGCAAAATGAGTGGATAATATTCTTATATCCCATTTTACAAATGAGGAAACTGAGGCCAGGAGTAGTTAAGTGACTTGCCCAGGATCATGCAGCTAGTCAACATCAGAGCCAGGATTTGCACCTAGGTCTCTTCCAAGCCCAATGCTCTATTGACCATTCCACATTAACTTGTTTTAATGAAATCACTCTCTCAAATTGACCATTACTTCCCCTCCGCCCTGCAAAAATACACCCCAAACTGTCATTTCTGGTGGGAACACTGATATCCCTCCAGTTTGCAACCCTGGAGTCTCTCAACACTCCACTTGCTCTCACCTCCCCAACCCCTACCTAAGCATTGCCAACTTTTGTCCATTTTACCTTGACATCTCTCACCTCTAAGCCCTTCTCTCCATCCAAACAACCAATAAGGGGCCTGGTTCAGGCTCTCATCATCTCTCAGTTGGGCTCCTGGCTCCAGTCTCTCTCCTCTCTATCTATCCTCCACAGAACTGACAAAGTCTCCCTCTGAAGCCTTCCCCAACTCCTTTCCAGAAGGGATGAGGAGGCTCATTGGAGCGTTCCACGTCAGATTTTTTCCCGCATATTAAGTGGTTTTGCTGATTTTTTTCCTCATTCCTCAATTTTTTTTAATCATTTGTTCTAAGGAGATCTGGAAGGGGAGATGAGGAACAACAGGGGGGAAAATCTAGGCAAAGTAAAAAAAAAAAAAAAAAAAAAAGATGTTAACAAAAATCCATTTAAAAAATCATCTCCCTAAAGCACAAGTCTCATATATAAGCAGACACTTAAAAAATACTTGCTGATTGGTTTACATCTAGCCTCAGACACCAGGGTGACCCTGGGCAAGTCACTTAACTTCCATTGCCTAGCCCCATGTTGGCAAACCCATGGCACCTGTTTCGGAGGTGACTGCTCCATTCCCCCTCTCCACTGCATTTATGGACATTTTTCACATGCCCTGTCCTTCTACCCAGCAGCCCAATATAAGCACTTCCTCACTCCCCTATCTGGAGTAATGCAGGGGGCTCACAGGTGGCTTGAGAGTGAAGTTTGGGCATGCAGTCTCTAAAAGGTTCGCCATCACTGGACTAACCCTTACCGCTCTTCTGCCTTAAAACCAATACATAGGATTGATTCCAAACTGGAAGACAATGGTTAAAATAAAATACTTGCTGAGGAATGATGATATCCCTCCTGGAAAAGAACTTTCTACTAACTGCCTCTAGTATAAAATACAAACTCCTCAGCTACCACAATGTGGTTCTACCCTACTTTGGGCCCCTTTTCAAACTCTGCCTTGAGCCAAACTGACCCTTACTCGGCCCCACACTTGGCAGCATTCCACCTTCTGCCCCATAATCTTTGCTCAGCCTATCCCCTAAGCCAGGCTGCTTCACCTGGCTGCTTTCAAGGCTAGGTATCACTTCTGACATGCAATCTTTCCTGACTTCCCTACTTGTTAAGGCTCTATTCCTCCTCAAACTATCATGGATTCCTTTATCCATTTGCAGAATATGTTGAATCATCCCAATAGAATATAAGCTATCTGAGGGGAAATACTAGAACTTTTTTAAATTTTTGTCTTAGTGTTTTGCCTGTTTGTTCTGAAGTCATTTCAGTCACATCTGATTTTCCCTGACCCCATTTGGGGTTTTCATGGCAGAGATCCTAGAATGGTTTGTCATCTCCTTCTTCAGCTCCCTTGACAAAGGAGGAAATTGAGGCCAACAGAGCTTGGGGTTTTCTTGGTAAAGATACCAGAGTGGTTTGCTGTTTCCTCCTCCAGCTCATTTGACAGATGAGGAAACTGAGACAGAGTGAAGTGACTTGCCCAGGGTCACCTAGCTAGTTAGTGTCTGAGGCTGTGTCCTTCTCACAAAGGAAAACCTTAGTCATTTGGCCACAGACTTCACCCCTCACTCCTGCTAGTGGGTGACCTTGGTCCCTTATGGATGGAATACCACCAGTGTGTGTCTCTCTCTTCAAATCAAATTAGCAAATACTAATTAAGCACTTAAGGAGTATTGTGGGGAATACAAAGAGGAAATAAGACAAAATCCTCTAACCCAAGAAACAAAAAAGTGCCTATATATCCCTCCCAGGAAAATGGAACCCCATGAATGCCGGACCTCCCCATTCCAGAACAATGCCAGTAACAAAGAACCAAGATCAACAATATAGGAAATGCAAGTCTAAGCAAAGAACTCTGGGAAACTCAAGGAAGAAGAGCTCACTTTTACAAAGGAAGGCTTAGGGGGAATCTAGGAGAAAGAAGCTTCGGGAAAGAGGCAATACCTGAATTAGGTCTTGAAAGAAAGACGGGGAAAGAGGAGGAAAGGCCATTCCCAGTACTAGGGCACAGAGATGGGACTAAGGAAGACAATAATGGAAAAGAGGGAGTGGTCCAGTCCTGCCGGGAGGTAAAAATAATGGGAGAAATGGGAGATCAATCAGGGCAGGTGGGGAGGAGCCAAATGATGGAGAAGCCTTGAATGTCAGGCAAAAGCACTTTCCAGTCTTGGGCAAAAACAACCCCAGAGCACATCTGACTGACTGTCATTTTCTTCAGAGACAGCACGTACTGACTGAATGCTGGGAGAGCAGCAGGAAGGCCCCTGAATGGAAACTTAGAAGATGAAATAACAACCACATGGGTTTCTTAAGGGCTGAATGTCCATGAAAGTCAGTGGCTCTGGGGAAGGCCAGCCAAGCTGGGGCAGTGACCATGTGCAGGCCTGCGTCCAATCCCAGGGTTTCTTGGTAGCCCTCTCCAGCCAGTGTTCCAGGGGGAGTGCTGGATGACTTCTTCTGAGCCCTGGAGGCCACAGCTATGAAATGACGAGAAAACTATCCCTGCACTCAGGCAGATGACCACCAGACTAATGAAACCCACTCGTGTGACCAACACTTCTCGCCCCTCTCCTCGACAACCCAAACTCCTTCCCAGAGTGGCTGGCCACAGGCCAGTTCAGTTTTCTGACCCACCTTCCCCTGGAAGAGGGCAGTAGCCGAGAGCAGACAGGCCCAAGGTCAGGAAGAAGAAAGAATAGCAAGAAGATGACTGGATTGGGTGCCAGAGGACCTAGATTCAAATCCCAGCTTGGTCCATGACTAGTTGTTTTGAGCTAAGGCAAGTCCTTTGGCCTCCTGGCTATTCCTCCCATAAGACTCTGTCCCACGACAAGAACATTTTTGCTGGCTGTCCCCCATAGCTGAATTCTCTCTCTCTCTCTTCATCTCTGCTTCCTGACTTTCCATCTAAAGTCTGACCTTCTAAGGCATCTAGGTAACTTAGTGTATAGAGTCAGACCTGATGATGGGGGATCCTGGATTCAAATCTGACCTCAAACACTTCCTAGCTGTGTCCCCCTGGGCAAGTCACTTAACCCCTTCCTGTTCTGCTTTGGAACTAATACTTAGATGGTAAAGGTTAAAATAAATAAAGTCTAACTTTCTGTAAGAAGCCTTCCCCAGTGTCCATCAGTTGAGGAATGGCTAATCAAATTGTGGTATCTGATGGTAAAGGAATACTATTATGCTGAAAGGAATAATGAACTGGAGGGATTCCATGTGGACTGGAACAACCCTCAGGAACTGATGCAGAGTGAAAGGAGCAGAACCAAGACTTTTTCTACTAGCAGCATGCAATGATCCAAGACAATCCAGAGAGGCTTATGAGAAAGAACCCTCTCCACATCCAGAGGAAGAACTGTGGGAGCAGAAATGCAGAAGAAAAACACAGGATCAATCACATGGTTCAATGGGGATATGATTGGGGTTTTGATGTTAAAGGATTACTCTACTGCAAATATGAATAACATGGAAATAGGTTTTTAGCAATGCTATGTGTATAACCCAGTAGAATTGCTTGTCAGCTCTGGGAGAGGGAAAGGAGGAGGGGTGAGAAAGAACATGAATCATGTAACAATGGAAAAAATATCCTAAATAAAATAAATTTTTTAAAAAATTAAAAAAAAAAGAAGTCTTCCCCAGGCCTTAATCTCAGAGCTTTCCCTCTAAGACTGCCCCAAATTTGTAGATGTCTTGTTTGTACAGAGTTGTATGTATATTGGTCACCTCCTATTAGAATATAAGCTCCTTGACGGCAGGGATTGTCTTTTGCCTTTCTCTGAAGCTCTTCTCTGAGCTTAGGAAGTGTCTGGAACATAGTAGGTACTTCATAAATGTGTGCTGACTTAATAATAATGACTAGCATTTATATGAGGGCAACTAGGTGGTACAGAAGATAAAGTTCTGGTTCTGTAGTCAGGAAGATTCATCTTCCTGAATTCAAATGCAGCCTCAGACACTTACTATGTGACCCTGAGCAAGTCACTTAACCGTGTTTGCCTCAGTTTCTTCATCTGTAAAACAAGCCAGAGAAGGAAATGGCAAAGTGCTCTAGTGTCTCTGCCAAGAAAATCCCAAATGGAGTCACAAAGAGTTGGACACAACTAAAAAGAATAAATAATATTATATAGTGCCTTAGAGTTTGCAAAGGACATTTATAAGTATTATATGAGTTTATCTACACAACAACTCTTCTGTCAGTGAACCATGACAACAACCCTGTCAGGTAGGTTCTATTTTTGTTTCCATTTTATAAGGGAGGAAATTGAACTTGAGACAGGTTCAGTGGCTTGCCTAGGGTCACACAACTACAGTCCAAGGCTATATTTGAACACAGTCTTCTGGACTCCAGGTCCAGTGCTCACTCTATAGAACCACTTAGCTGCCTCTCAATGAGGCGGTGGGTCTAGATCTGTGTTGGCAAACCTATATGCATGCTGGAAGGGGCTGCCCCTTTCCACCGCACCTGAGGATATTTCTCACATCGCCTGCCCCTGTGCCCAGCAGCCCAATGGGAGTGCTTCCTCCCTCCCCTGTCTGGGGTAAGGGGATGGTTCACATAAGGTATGCAGTCTGGGCATTTGGTCTCTAAAAGGTTCGCCATCACTGGTCTAGATAATAACTGAGGTCCCCTCTAGCTCTAAATCAATGATTTTATCATCTTAGCAGAAGACAGCCAGAGGCGCAAGGACACTCAACCTAGGATCATTGACCTGAGATGATAGCTTTCTCATTTTTAAACTGGAAAGCACCTCAAAGGCCATTTAGTCCAAAGTGCCCCATCCTGCGGAGCCTGCCCCGCACCTCTCATTTTCCAAGTAAGGAGACTGAGACCGAGAGAGACTATCTGGCTGGCCCAAGGTGATACATGCAGACACTTTGGCCAAGAGGACTTCGACTGTCCCATGCCACCAGATGCCTGGATAATGTAGGAGAGCATGATTGGTAAAGTTCTATTTGTCAGGGTCTTGGGGAGGGGCAGGGGCAGGGGCAGAAGGAAAAATACAGGAGGAAAATTTTAAAGACAACGCCAAATAGCCAACCCCCCTTCCCTCAAAAAACTCCCCCCTCTGCCCGGTGGGACTCAGATTCAATCTTCCCTGGGCTTTCAGGCACCCTTTCATCCAGGGTGGCCCAGCAAACTGGGCACAGTCAACGCTGCCGTCCTAGGGCAACCCTAGCAACGGGAATCAGCATCCACTCAGCTACCATGACAAGGAAAACAGGATGAGAACCGGGAGATAAGGAGAAAGTACAATATCCCCTCTTCCTCCCCTTTCCATCCGGAGAGCGGAAACTCCAGCCAAGAAAGCCTGATAGTCTACAAAGTGCCAAGAGCCTGAGGCTCCACTTACAAGCCCTTCCTGGTCTAAGCACTTGAACTGGGGTGGGGGAGAGAGAGGAGACCACCACCACCTCCAAGCTCGTCGTCTTCAAACTCCACTGAGGCCACTGGATCAGCGATTTATGCTCAATGGGATTTGAGAGGTCAGCAGATACAGTGTTCTCCTTTTACAGATGAGGAAACTGAGGCTGAGACAATTGAACTGATTTGTCCAGGATCACACAGCTAGTAAGGGTCAGCGGTGAGATTTGAACCCAGGTCTTGTGATCTAGAGTCAGTGATCTTGCAATTCGACTACACTGTTTCACATGGACCTTCAATGACTGCCCGTTGCTTCTGGGGCTGAAAAGTGGAAGGGTACTTGGAGGAAATGACTTCATCAAATCTTCTCCTTCTCTGTCTCTGATCCTCTTCTCCTCTCTGTGTACGTCTCTAGTTCTCTTTGTGTGTGTGTGTGTGTGTGTGTGTGTGTGTGTGTGTGTCTGTCTCTCTGTCTGTCTCTCTCTCTCTCTCACCATATATCTCTCTCTGTGTCTCTCTGTCTCTATGATTTCCTTCCTGAAAATATTCCCTCTACCAATACAGGTCAGCACCTTCTTTTCTAATGTAGGGAAATTGCTTGGAGCACCGAGAAATTAAATGACTTGTCCAGAGTCTCACAGACAGGATAGGTCAGAGGCAGAACCTGAACCCAGGACTTCCTGACTCTAAGGCCCAGTCTCTACCTACTCAACACCAGAAACCCACCCTGAGGCCCAGGGAGAGAAGGGAGCAGCCCCCATCCTGAAGGCAGCAAAGGGCAGGGCCAGCATTCACATCCAGGCTCTTGGATTATAAACCCTGTACTCTTTTCACTAGAGGCCTCAACGGCCAAACTCCTTAGCCTGGCACTCAAGGTCTTCCACAATCTGGCCCTTACAGACCATTCAGGTGCATCTCCTGACACTGACCTGTCTGAACCTGCACTCCAGACAGGCCGAGCTATTTACTAGCTCCCACATATGGGAAGATATCGTGGAAAGCGTTACCCTTTAAGTCCCAAGACCTGGATTCAAATCCCAATTCTGATGCTTATGACTTGAGTGACCAGGAGTAAATTCTTCTGCGGGCCTTGGTTTCCTCATCTGCGAAATGGGAGGGTTGAACAAAGCCTCTTCCAGCTCTAACTCCTGCTACCCCCAGATCCCCCAACCTCGCCCCCTGCTAATGCTCAAGACACTCTCCTAGACCTGGGCTGCCCTTCTCCCTCCTTTCTACGGATGCAGACCTTGTCCGTCCCTCACCAGAATACTCCAAGCCCCTCTTGGGGGGCTTGCCTGAGCCCTAATCTGAAACCCCGCCCCTCCCCTAGCCCCTGTGCTAGCGCTTTATGACATGTCTAAGAGATTTCCAGAACTGGGTTTTATGTCTGTTATTTTTTTAATGTTTTATGTATTTTTTTATGTTTTATATTTTTAAGTTTTATGTCAGTGGCCTCAGCTGGCTAAGCTTAGAGCCAAGAAGGCCTGGGTTCAAGTCCCAATACCGACCCAACCTGGATGTGTGACCCTGGGCGAGTCATTTCACGTTCAATAAGTCTCTAAGACTAGACATTGCTGAGAACATGCCAATCTGCATGGATAGAGACTTTCCTCACCCCAGAGTTTCTGAAAACAACGGAATTGCAGGCATTCCCGGTCCCTAGCCCCATTTCACTTTTCATAGGCTTATGGTGTAGAGACAGTGTGGTTCAGTGGGGAGCCCAGCGGACAGGGGTTCAAGCCTCAGAGACTCAAAGGGACTTTGAAGCCCTGGACATGTCGCACTGGCCTCGTTAACATCTTGCGCCCCTCTGCAATTCTCTAAGATGCTAGTCCAGAAGACCATAAATGACAAAGTAGTTGCTCTACTGAATTACCAACATCAAGGAAGTTTCTCCCCCCAGGATTCCCTGAACCAATGAAATCCCAGGTGCAGACTGGGGCAGGCTGGGGAAGGGGGGACAGGCTGGGACAGGCTGGGGCAGGCTGGGGCAGGCTGTAGCAGGCTGAGGCAGGGGGGACAGGCTGGGACAGGCTGGGGCAGGCTGGGGCAGGGGGGGGCAGGCTGGGGCAGGCTGGGGAAGGGGGGATAGGCTGGGGCAGGCTGGGACAGGGGGGAGATGTAATTTTAAAAAAGCTTCCACAGTTAGATCAGAAGCTTCTTGAGGGCAGGATCTGAGGCCTCCTACTTCTCACCGTCTCTCACAACAAGAAATATTGGTTAATGCATCAATTTTCAGATAATATAGTCAGTTCAGAATGGCTGTCCCCAAAAGGGACATCTATTCCTTTGGACAGTGATCTTCCCCATCATCCTAACACACACATACACACACACACTCCCTCCCCCACCTCATTCTCTCTCTCTCCTTGCTCTCTCTGTCTCTGTCTCTCTGTCTGCATGTGTCTGTCTGTCTGTCTGTCTGTCTCTCTCTCTCTCTCTCTCTCTCTCTCCAACCAAGGCAATAGTATAGAAGGAAGTACTGAAGGTGGAGTCACAGGACCTGAATTCAAATCTCACCTCTGCTACTTACTCTCTATGTGCTTTCAACTAATCATTTCAGCTCCCTTGTCCTCAGATTCCTCATTAGTAAAACAAGAGAGATGGGCTAGACTCAGAGGTCCTTTCGAGCTCCAAATGTAGGACCCTTCGGGTCCCTTAAGCTCCCTGCACCTCAGTTTCCTTATCTGTTAACTAATGAGATTGGACTGGATGAGCTCTGAGGTCTCTTCTAGCTGTAAAGCTAGAATTCAGTAAAGAAGATAAAAACCATCCCTTTTTCTCATTTCTCCTGATGGAGATTGACACGGGGTAGAGGAAAGAGCCTTGAACCTCCAGTCAGAAGACGTGGGCTTAAATCCTTACTTTTCCTATGACCTATTTGGCATAAATTATTTAGCTTCTGTTTCATGGTTGTTAATAAAACGACAAAACAGAGGAAAGTCTCCAGCCTACTCGTTATAACCTCCATGAAGAATTCTTGGAAGAACAATTTGGTGAAGAGACTGTTGATGCCTGAGTCAGAGGACCTGAATTCGAATCCCACCTCCCACACCTGTGTGACCTTGGACGAGTCACTTGACTTCTACAGGCCTCCGTTTTCTCATCTGTAAAATGGAATTGGCCTATATGGCCTCTGAGGTCCCTTCCAGCTCTAGAACTGTGATGCACATGCATATACACACACACACACACACACACACACATATATGTTATGATTAAATTTATCTTGCGAGATTGGTTTTGGGGTAAGAATATGTTTATTGATTATATGCATTTATGGGTTAAAGATAACTAATAAAGAGAGGGAGGACCGAAGGCTCTCTCGAATGACCAGAGCCCCAGAAGCTGGGTCAAGCGGCTTAATAAATAATTTTATGAGTTCATTATTCAGCCCCTCCTTGATCATCCCAAGACATCTCTAATTGGTGGAGAGCTAATTAAGGGTGGCACCAAACGTTCTACCTCTTCCCATCTGCCCTGAGGTAGGACGGGTTGCCGCACGGATCCATGGGAGGAGACCCCGCTGCCGAGGATGAGCTTCCGGATAGTCCAGAGTCGGCATTGGGAGCCCATCTGAGCATCAATAAACGGCACAACGGGTCAGCCTTCTACCAATGGGATGAGGTCGCGGATGGACACACGGAAAAACAAGCCGAAGCGCCTCCCGGCACCTCCCAGAGCCGGCCAGGAGTCGGGCAGGAGTCGGTGCTTAACAAACGCCTCCAGGCTCCTGGGCGGATGGGAAGAATGGCTTCCCGGAGGGGGCAGCGAGATGCTCCCACATACTGAACAAAATGACAAAAAGCCTACAAAGGGACTGCGGACGTGGGCTGTGTCTACGCTGGGACATTAATGCGGAGACTGGAGATTTCTGGGAAGATCGCTATGAACAGACACAGAGAAGCAGGAAGAACCGAGAGACACACCTACACAGCGCACAAGAACCGAAGGGAAAACCACGCAGAATCCACCTCAGGGCAGTGGCCCGAGGGGACGCCAGAGGAGGGACGAGAGAGAAGTGAGGGGCTGTGGGAGCAGAGGAGGCATGCGCCGTCCCATCTGCCGGATGCTGCCATTTGCTTTAACTGTAATTCTTTGTTTCGAGGGAGGGTCCCGTTGTCAGGTCGAGGAGTGTTACTAGCAAGAAAGTCATGTTTGGTTTGGGTTTTTTTAAGCATCGATAAAACTTTTTTAAGAGTGACCCAGAGTAGAAGCACACCTTCCCCGTGTGACCCTGGGCAAGTCACTTGACCCCCATTGCCTACCCTTACCACTCTTCTGCCTTGACTCCAAGGCGGAAGGTGAGGGTTTAATAAAAATAAATAAATAAATAAATAAAACACAAAAAAGAAGCAGCACACCTTCCCAGGCTCCTGCCTGCCACAGCACGAGGGGAGGGGTCCTCGCCCCGGGTATATAGGCCCGCCTGATGCCTGCTTAGCCCGTTAGCTCTCCAACCCCCTCTGGCTGATGGATCCTTCTGTCTGTGGGCCAGCTGTCCTTCCACATTAGCGGAGACACAAACAGACGGTGCAGCTCCTCTACTCTAATCCAAGGTTAAATACAGCCCTGGCACCAGCTGCCATCTTCTCTCCTCGTCCCCCACTGCTCTTCCCACTCCCCCCCTCCCCCTCGTTCTCCTGCTCCTGATCTGGCTGACAGACACTCTGGCTGCCTAACAAGCAGGGATTTCCCAGCTGGTTGGGAGGTGGAGGGAAGGAGGGAGATCACATCTGAATTCCAACCAGGTGTGCCAGGGAGGAACCAGCCAGCAGCAGCCCTGGGCCCATTTGACTTGCTAACAGGCTCCAGAGCCAGCCAAGGACACAAGTGTGCACAGCAAGGAGAGGGAAGGGGGCTGGGGAGGGGGCGGGTCCTTGGGTGTCAGCGAGGCCTGAGGCCCATTTGGCAGGCAGGGGGTGGGATGCTGGGAAGGAGGGGCAGGATAAACAAATCACCGAAAGGACCAAATGGCACTGTGGCTTTCAGAAAGGCCCCCTCAAAGAAAGGAGCTCCTGTCAGATCTGGAAGGGAGTGTGGAGGAGCAGAGAGGAAAAGAAGGAAAGGGAGGGGAGAGGAGATGGGAGACAGGGTGGGAAGGGAAGGAAGGAGGAGGGGAGAGGAGGGAAGGAGAAGTCAAAAGCCACCCACACAGGGACCCATTTGGATTCGCTGAATACCTCCTATATGTGCAACCTTTGGGGGATGCGAAAGAAGTCTCAGACCCTGTGCCTGCCTTCAAGATGCGCCAAATCTACTTGAAACAATTTGAAAGCACATAAGCAGTGTGTGGAGGAAGGGGCGCTAACTCCACACCACCACCACCATCCATTTTCTTTCTTTTTACATATAAACCTGGGGGGGCAGCTGGGTAGCTCAGTGGATTGAGAGCCAGGCCTAAAGACGGGAGGCCCTAGATTCAAAGCTGGCCTCAGCCACTTCCTAGCTGGGAGACCCTGGGCAAGTCATTTAACCCCCATTGCCTAGCCTTGACCACTCTTCTGCCTTGGGACCAATATGCAACATTGATTCTAATATGGAAGGTGAGGGATAAACCTGACAAAGCCCAACACCCATGAACATTTCCACGTACAAAGAACAACAAAAATGTTTGTATGTGAAACTATAAATGTCATTATGTATAGATTGCATTTCACAAATATTAAAGCATTCTATAAATGTTAGCTAGTATATGAGAAGTATTAAATAGTAACTTGTCGCTCCCTGAGCTCAGCCTGCAATATGCAGAGGTTTCTCCAGCCCTCTCAGCCACTGTCCATGGGAACTGGGAGGTCTAGGATCACCCCCCAGCCTGCTGGAGTATGAGGCTGGACCCTGCACGAATGCCCCCAACCACAGAGGACTTTGCCTAGCTTTGTCCAAGTCCTGGCTTTGGCACTAGCCGCTTACCAAACAAGGCTGCCGGGAGGATGAAATGAGATTATGAACATAGAACACCTGATCATGCATGACGGAGGAGCTGAGGTTTTGTTCTCCCTCTCCTTTCTACAAACACAGGCTAAGTGGCTATTATGTAGGAGGTGTCTGGGATTCAAAGGTATCAGAAGTGCTTCTGGACCTCCAGGTCCCTAGAATCTAGGCCTAGCCCAGGGACAGGCAACCTTTTGAGCCTGGTGTGTCCAAATCTGCCAAGAAACTGAGCATCCCTCGGGTGGTGTGTCACTTTGAGGAAAAAACCATTTATTTAGAGTTTAAATAACAAAAATATATAATTGTAATATACAACTGTATTTAATAAACCAAAATAGGTAAATTAATATAGGTAGAATTGTCATCTATAGTGCACAGAGTGTCTACATTACACTATTCATCCTCAGCATACGGCTCCGTACTTCTCTTTAGCAGCTGCATGTCATCAAAAATGGCTATGCATGTCAGTGCTGACACGTGTGTCATAGGTTTGCCATCACCAGCCTAGACATTGTGTGAGTACATTAAAAGATATGCAGACTTCCTCTTCTCCTTTCGTCCTTCCTCTCTCCCTTTGACTCCTCATCACTTCATCACCATCCTGGCCCACAGCCCACCCCTTTCTGGGTTGGCTTCCATCCTAAGAATATAAGCCCCCTGAGGCTAAAATCTGTCTATTTGCAGATAGGTGTTGCCCCAGTGGTTAGCCCAATGCCCTCTTTCGCCTTTTCTCTGTCCCTGTCTGTGTCTCCCACACATTCTCTCTCTCCCCATGTCTTTCCTTCCTTTTCCCTTTCCCCAAGCAGTCATCAGCCCTGTTGAATCCCCTCTGAAATGCTATGAAAGCTCCTTTAGGACCCCCCTTCTAAAGAATGCCCTTCGACTCTGCAGAGTGGCACCCTGGCCCCTCATTCAATGGAATAGGACTTGAAAAATAGGCGACTGCAAATAGGCCACCAAGTTTCCAATGACTTGGTCAACCAAATAATTTAAATCAGTTCCTTGCTGTCCTGACTAAGGACATTGTTAAAGCTCATACAAATATTAGTCACTGCATTTATTAAGCTCTTTCTATGTGGAAGGAACTTTGCCAAACTCTGTAGCTACAATGGGACACCTAGGGGTGGCAGTGGCTAAAGTACAGGCTCAAATCTGGCCTCAAAGACTAGCTGTGTGGCCCAGGGCAAGTCACTTAATCCTGTTTGTCTCCATTTCCAAATCTGTCAAATGAGCTGGAAAAGGAAATGGCATTGAAGCAGCTAGGTGGCTCGGTGGATGGGAAGCCAGCCTTGGAGATAAGATGTCCTGGGGTCAAATTTGGCCTCAGATGATTCCTGGCTGTATGACCCTGGGAAAGTCACCTAACCTCAGTCACCTAGCCCTTATTGCTCTTCTCCCTTGGAATCAATACTTAGTACTGATTCTAAAAGAGAAGGTGTAAGAATTTTAAAGAAAGAAATGACAAAGGCCTCCAGAATCTTTAACATGAAAACCCTATTGGGGTCAAGAAGTTTCAAACATGACCGAAAATGACTAAACACAACAACAGACAACTACAATGACAAAAATGAAACAGTGCCTGCCCTCAAGAGGCCTACATTCTCCTGGAGAAGTTCAATAGATGGGATGGAATAAATACCAAAAGACTAATTGAATTAGTTAATAACTTTATGGCAGAAACTTAAAAAAAAAAACAACTAAAAATATGGTTCCCACACAAAACCAAGAATAATAAGTTCAGGTTTATGTAGCATGTCGGGTTTATAAAGCACTTGAAATCCATTATCTCCCTACTTCTGTGGTGGCAAAGAACTGGAAACCGAAGGGATGTCTATCAATTGGGGAATGGCTGAACAAGTTGTGGTATATGATGGTGAAGGAATACTATTACGCCTTAAGAAATGACAAACAAGATGGTTACAAAAAACCTGGAAAGGTTTTCTGAACAGATGCAAAGTGAAGTGAGCAAAAGCAGGAGAATTCTGTGGTTTGATGGCCAACCGTGAAGGACTAAACTATTAACAGCAAAGCAAAGTTCTAAGAGAGCTACAAGGGAATCATGATGAAAAATGTTCTCCGTAGCCAAAGAAGGAACTGTCGGAGTCTGATTGCAGATCAAAGCACATCATCTTTCATTTTATTTCCTTCATGAGTTTTTTTTTCTTATATGTGTCTTCTGTTATGGCATGAGCATTATGGAAATATGTATTGCATGAAAGAAGTTCTTTCATGCAATACATAAACCCAGGGGTCGGCAACGTATGGCTCTCGAGCCACATCTGGCTCTTTTGAGGGCCAGATATGGCTCTTTCTGCAGGAGCCATAAAGTCCGTTTTTTTCAGGCGCTGTTACAGGAGCGGCACTGTGAGCACTGGAAGGCTCTCACAAAATTACATTTTAAAAATGTGGCGTTTATGGCTCTCACGGCCAAAAAGGTTGCCGACCCCTGCATAAACCTATAAATAAACCTATATCAGACTTCGGGATGGGGATGGGGGGTCTGAATTGTAAAATGTCAGAAAACAATTGTCAAAAATTGCTTCTATGCATAATTAGGGAAAAAAAATTTAAAAAGAAATTCATTTCCTCATTTGAGTCTCAAAACAACCCAGTAAGGAAGATGCCCATTTTACCCATTTATTAGGAAAGTGAAGACTAAAGGAAATAAAGTGATTTACCCAAGGTCACACAAGCAAAGGAGATCAGGAGGAAGAATGAGGCAAAATAACATCAAGGACTAGAAATATCCATTGAAGTGGCAAATAGCAGAACAAATGTTGATGACAGAAGATCATAGTAATCAAATTACAAAATCCTCTCAAAAGCTAAAAGAATTGGAATAGGCCCCAGGAGATGTTCAGGACAATGGGACAGACTGGGAAGCCAAGGTAAGGGATACAAAAACGAGATGAATCCAGATCTTCAAGGAAATCAAAAAGAAAACCAGCTACTTCTCCTAGGCTCTTTCTGTTTATCTCTTTTCCCAAGAAATTTGTAAACATGTAAGTTACAAAGTCAGTGCTGGGCTGCTTCATGGCAGGAGAACCCACAGAATTTATGATTCACTTTGGTGCACTTACCATCCAAAGGGGGCAGTTTATCTTGGCTCAGGGAAAATTAAGTTGCTGTGTAACATTCAGGGAGGTCACCCTACTCACCCTGAACTCTAAATTTTGGTCAAAGAAAACATAAAGGGGCTTGAGTATTCTCCATGGTAAAGCTTCATGGTTACCTCAAGGGTAAGTGGCAAGAATACAGGATTACAGGAGCAGCAAGGCGCAATTGATAGAATGCCAGGCCTAGAGTCAGGAGGACTTGGGTTCAAATCTGGCCTCGGACACTTCCTAACTGCGTGACCTTGGGTAAGTCACTTAACTCCCATTGCCTAGCCTTTGCTACTCTCTTGTCTTAGAATTGATATGAAGACAGAAAATTAGGGTTAAAAAAAAAAAAAGAAGAACAGTAGCTCAGAGTCTGAGGACAATAGTTTTAATCTTGACCTTATTTCTTGATATCAGTGTGTTCTTGGACAAGTAAGTGACTTAACCTTTCTAGATCTCAGCTTCCTCAGTTGTAAGATGAGAGCTTTGGATTACGTAGCCTCTGATATCCCTTCCAGTTCTAGATCTATGATTTTGGGTCCTGAATTCAAATCCTAATTCTGCCCTTACACCAGTGTAACCTTGAGTAGTTGATTCCTCATCTCTGGGTCACAGCTTCCTTCACTATGAAATGAGGGAATTGAGATCTCGAGATTGATTTGTACACCCTACTCAAGATGGGAGAGAAAGGCAAGTGAAATAAGTAGCAGCCAGGACTTTTTAGTAGTCTGTGTATTTATTGTTTAAAAGCAGAATATCCAACACAAATCATAACTGCTAAATTTTCAGCTGCACCAAACAGTATAAAGAGTACTTAAGAACCAATGGAATATGTGACTTCTAAAAATAAGGCCTTAAATACAAATTAGTAGTCCTATAAAATTGCATTTAAACTAAAATTTCTGAGTTCTGTCTCTTTGGACACACAGTAACCAGTGGGCCCTGGCAGGGCTGCTAATAAGCTGCACAACACACCAGTCTTCTTACTTATGATCTCCTCAGAGAACTTTATGGTCAGGCCATACCAGCCTCCTTCTTCATCTCCCGTCTCCCATCTCCCGCTTTGCACTAGCTGGGCACCACACCTGGAACACTACTAGTCTTCCTTATCGTCACCTTTTAAGATCCCTGTTTTCCTTCTAAATTCAGCTCTATGGCTCTCATTCTGCAGGAGGCTTTTACCTGGTATCTCTGACTCCCTCCAGCTAGTATCTTCCTCTGCTCAGGTTACTTTGTATGTTTTGTATGTTTCCTGAATATGTCTATCTCAGGTTACTTTGTATCTATTTTACATATATCCTGAATGTGTATATAATATGTGTATAATAATATATCCTTCCTCTCAGGTTACTTTTTTGTATGTATCCTGAATATGTATATCTTAGGTTACTCTGTATCTATTTGTATAGAACCTAAATGCATCCATGTAATAATATACCCTTCCTCTCAGGTTACTTTGTATCTATTTTATATATATCCTGAATGTAAATATGTACATGTAACAATATATTCTTCCTCTCAAATTACTTTGTATCTATTTTGCAAGATACTCCATCACTCAGGTTATTTTGTATCTATTTTGTATGTATCCTGAATATGTCTATCTCAGGTTACTTTGTATCTATCTATATCCTGAATGTTTGTATATACATGTAATAATATATTCTTCCTCTCAGGTTACTTTGTATCTATTTTGTATATAACCTGAATGTGCATATATATATAGTAATATACCGTTCCTCTCTGGTTACTTTGTATCTATTTTATATATATCTTGAATGCAAATATGTGCATGTAATAATATATTCTTCCTCTCAGGTTACCTTGTATCTGTTTTGTATGTATCCTGAATGTATACATGATAATATGTTCTGCATCTCTCAGGTTACTTTGTGTCTATTGCATATGTATCCTGTGTGTGTGTGTGTGTGTGTGTGTGTGTGTGTGTGTGTGTGTCTGTTGTTGTCCAGTCACTGAGTCCTGTCTGGCCTCACGGCCCTTACTGCCCAAGAGCTTCTGGCAAAGGTACTAGAGTGATTTGCCATTTCCTCCACCAAGTATATTAAGGCAAACAGGAAGTGACTCGTCCTGGGTCTCACAGCTAGTAAATGTCTGAGGCCACATTCGAACTCGGGTCTTTCTGACTCCAGGCCTACCACTCTATCCCCTGAGCCAGCTAGCTCCCTCTAAGCCAAACAGAAGTCAAGTGCCTTGCCCTGAGTTACACACTTAGTAAATGTCTGAGGTCAGATTTTTAGCTCAAGTCTTCCTGACTGCAGGCTCAGCCCTGTATCCTCTTTCTAGCTTCCATATATGTGTGTAAATTGTACATTTTATGCTTGAAAGCTCCCTGAGAAAAGACTATTCATTTTTGACTCTGTAACCCTGGTGCCTAGCACAATGCCTGGCACCCAGGAGATGTTTAATAAATGTGTATTGATTAAGTGAATGAACCTCTGTGAGCCGGCCTCGATTTCCCTATCTGTAAATGAGGTCCCATCATCCCTCAGCTCTCTTTTATCTTGAGGTGGGGCAGCAGGTTGATGAGAGTGACTAGAGACAGGGCAACAGTGGGCCTCCTTTTCCTGCCTTGATCACAGGGCTTGGAGAAGCAGTAATAAATGTTTGATAAATATATTCACTTATTTCCGATTGCTGGGATACATGCAGGTGAAGGTTGTTTTTTTAAATCCCCAATGAAGTGAGCAGGGCCTTCTGTCTAGCAGACAAACCTTCCCCTCCCCCTCTTATCTTCTCCATGGGAGCTCATAAACGCTGCTCGGCTACCAATGACAATGTCACACTGGAGGCCTGTCAGGTGACAGGCAACAGATGTGCCGGGAGGGACAGAGCTGGAAACAGAATCACTGTTTAGTTAAGTGTTCACCCAGACCTCGTGGTAGGGCATAGGTCCAATAGGTAGTTAATTGCCTTCTTGGTTTCATCTGAGGGAAGCGACAAGGGCCCAGCACATTAAAAAAAAAAATCTCCTCCTCACTATAGCCTGAAATTCTACCCTTTGAGGTTCATTCCTTTGGGTCACGCCTTGCTGTCTTTGACAATCAGAGCGCAACTCAAATTTGAGTGTTTTACACCCACATCCAAAGAAAGGACCATGCAAGGGCACAGCATCTCCTAACTCTTAGTTGGGTCAACTATTTTCCACTGCCAGTCCCTGCCCACCTTGCCCAGAGATGGCATAGAAGGAATCCTTTCCAATATACTTTTTTTGACCCTTACTTTCTGTCCTTGTACCGACTAAGACAGAATGGCAGGGGCTATGCAAACAGGGTTTAGGTGACTTGCCCAGGATCACATAGTTGGGAAGTATCTGAGGCCAGATTTGAATCCAGGTCCTCTCTTCTCCAGGTCTGGTAACTTATCCTCTGTGCCACCTAACTACCCCTCCAATATGCTCTTAGCTCTGGGGGAGAAGATAAGGGAATAAGTCTTCTCCTTTCTTTGGGTCCTGGATCCCTTGGACAGTACAGTGTCTGCTGAAGCCCATGGACCCTTTCTCAGAATCCTGCTTTAAATAACTGAAGGAAATGCTCCATTTCAGTTAGAGGATAGGGAAAGTAAAGATGCAATTTTTTTCCATCCAAATTTATGGATCCCCCTGAAATCTATCCATAGAACCCTGAAGGGCCCATGGATCCCAGTGTTTAGAACCATACCTGGCATATAGTAGGTGCTTAATAAATACTGATTGGTTGATTGGTTGGTTAAGAACCCTTGCTTTAGGAAATACAAAGTACTTCCTGGGAAAATTGTCTAGTGTAGTACATGGTGTGCTACAGGTGATTAATAAGCGCTGGAGGTTGTTGTAAAAGCTGTGTCTAAGGTCAGATTTGAACCCAGGCCCTTGGTGTTTCTGTCATGATTCATTGTGCTCCCCCCTAAACAAAACTAGCCACTACTGAGTGAGCTACTCACAGCGCCATTTCCCTCATTCTTTCCTGTTACCCTTTTTTTCTCTTCTTCACTCCTTGATGGTGATACATTGGAGCACTGCATCTGGAGTCTGAAGATCTGAGTTCAAATCCCAGCTCTACTTCTTAACAGCTGTGCAACACTCAGCCTCAGTTTCCTCCTCTGTAAAATGCATATTGGACAAGAGGAGTGTCCTGTACCTAGAGCAATCTCCGATGAACCTATACCAGTGGAGAAGACCAAGACTCCAAATGGGCTCTAGAGAAACACCATTTTTCAAAATGGTTCTCTCTCCACACTCTCCACATTCTAACTCTTTCTGGTGGGGAAATGACTTGCAAACAGTCAAGGGTGCACTAGAGCCAGCTCGGCTTGGTTCCCTTGAGCCAATTGTTAAATTTTCAGTGTGAATATTTATACCTTAGAAATTGGCAGTGCTACAAATCAGGGCTTCATTTATTGGTTTGGTTTGGATTGGGGATTTTATTGCCTAGGCTTAAGAAAATAATGGGGGCAGAGACTGATACACTGTGGTACAATCAAACATAATGGACTTCTCTACTAGCAGCAATGCTGAGGGACTTATGAGAAAGAACGCTATTCACATTCAGAGGAAGAACTGTGGGAGCAGAAACACAGAAGAAAAACAACTGCTTGATCACATGGGTTGATGGGGATAGGATTGGGGATGTAGACTCTAAACGATCACCTTAGTGCAAATATCAATGGTATGGAAATAGGTCTTGATCAATGACACATGTAAAACCCAGTAGAATTGCATGTCAGCTATGGGAGGGGGGAAGTTTGGAGGGGAGGGGAAGTACATGAATCATGTAACCATAGGAAAATATTCTAAATTTAAAAAATAATAATTAAAAAAAGAAAATAGTGGGGGGAAATGTTATTAAACATAAAAGTTTACACCACCACCATCCAGAAAGCCAGTTGTTAAACACTGCTACATACGGTCCACAAAAAAGGATTTTGCAGGATAATCACCAGGTGAGGACAATATTCAGAAATGGATGAAAAGCCCTGGCTAACCTATGGATGCCATATGTATGCCAAATACTCTGTGTGTGTGTGTTTTAAACCCTTACCTTCTGCCTTAGTTTCAATTCTAAAACAGAAGGGCAAGGGCAAGGCAGCTGTCCAGGGTCACACAGCTATTAAGTATCTAAGGTCAGATCTGAATCCAGGCCCTTCTGACTCTAGGCGTGGTACTCTCTAATCTGTGGCAGCTGCCTCATTCACGCAATTTTAAATTTGTTTGGTTGAGAAAACTGGAGCTAGAATGTCCTCTAGCACTCTCTTCCCTACTCTACACTCTGACTATATAGGGGTAGGAGGAGAAGGAAGAAGAGGAGAGAGATGGGAAGGGCGGGCAGTTCTTGCTGAATTGTCACGGTCCATTTATGGGATGCAGCCAGAGCAGATTTCTGCTGTGCTGAATCCCAAGGCCAGAATCTAATTTCCCCAGCTTCCTTCTCCTTGGAAGAACACTGTGCTTTCAGGCACAGAGAGGGCTTCCTTTCCCAAGCCAGCTCCACCCAGAACACTTCCTCTCCATAGTTGTATCTGCCCAGGCAATTAGACCAGGCAATTAGGCACAGGGCAGCTGGGGGGAGCCCCAGGAGCCAAGTCATTGGGGAGTTTGCTGGGGCTTAGGCCAGTGCTATCTCCTCCTGCCCCAACCCTCAGAGTCCATTGAGACAAACCAACACTTCTACAACACGCAACATTAGAGGAAACTATAATTATAGTGCACGGAAGGCTGGACTTAGACCTGAGTTCAAAATCGGCCCCAGACACTAGCTGTGTGACCCAGGACAAGTCAATTAACCCTTCTATAACTCAGTTTCTTCATTTGTAAAATAAGGCAGCTGGATATGAATCATTAAGGTTATGGGTCATTAAGGCCCCTTCTAACTCTCCTTCCCAAGTGATTTTCTGGCCTCAGACTAAAGACCTCCAGTGAGAGGGAACTCCCACTGCCTCCAGGTAGAGCCAATGCTACTTAGGGCCTTTAGGAGTCTGAAATTTGTTTCAGGGCAACTTCCACCCAAGGCTCCTTTTTCTGATCTCTGGGGCCAAACAGAAAAAGGCTAATGCGTCTAGTACATGATAGCCCTTCCTATACTTGAAGGCAACTGGCATCTGTGTTCTCCTCTTCTGCGGTCTAAACAGGCAATAATATGCAAAGATCTCCTAAGCCCTACAATATCTTCTTTTTCAGTCATGTCTGACTTCATGACACCATTTGGGGTTTTCTTGGCAAAGATACTAGAGTGGTTTGCTATTTTCTCCTCCAGCTCATTTTTACAGATGAGGAAACTGAGGCATATGGGGTTAAGTGACTTGTCCAGAGCCACATAGCTAGAAGTGTCTGAGGCCAGATTTGAACCCAGGAAGAAAAATCTGCCTGATTCCAGGCCCAGTGCCCACCTTGCTGCCCTAAAAACATCTTTTGTTGTTGTTCAGTCGTGTCTGATACTCTCTGACTTCATTTGAAGTTTCCTTGGCAAATACTGAAGTGATTTGCCATTTCATTCTCCAGCTTTTGACAGATGGGGAAACTGAGGCAAACAGGGGTAAGCAACTTACCTAGGGGGTCACACAGCTAGTATTTGAGGCCACAGTTGAACTCAGGTCTTCCTGATTATCCTCTACCTGCCTTTCAACATCTTAGTCACCTTCTTTTGGACACTCTCCAACTGGCTTTCCTAGAATTCAAGACCCTGGTACTACTTCCACTTTTAAACCAGAGCCTTGGAACTGAAAAGAAGTTGAAGATCACCTAGTCCAAACACTCTACTCCATTTTATGGATAAGGAAATCGAGTCCCAGAAGGGTAAAGTGACTTGACCAAAATCACAATGAACAATTGGAAGGAAGGAGATTCAAATCGCGGTACTCCAGCTCCCAAACCAGCCCTCTTTCCACTGCACTTGCCACTTGATCCCTCAATCCAACTCCAACTACCCCCTGCCATCCCGGAGACTGTGCAGCTGCACACCCCTCCCTCTCCGACTAACACAACGTGCCCGTGCCTTGCACCTGGCAACCACAGATCCCCCGGCGAGCTGGCGATGAGGCTCGGTTTGGGGGCTGGGGAGGAAGTGGGCATCCGCAGGGACTGTAGCAACGAGACAGCTTGGACGTGGTTTCCTCCCATCGCTCATCTCCCCAGAGATGAAGGAGTCTCCCAGGGGGCTGCCTGTTACTTCCCTCCTCCTCCTCCCCCGACGCCGCGGCCGCAGCCGCCCGACAGACCGGCCCAGCCCTTCTCCCGATCCTCCTTCCCCTGCCCCAAATCAATAACCAACTCCAGGTGGCCGCCCCAGAGTCCGTCTTGCCCCTAAGCCAAATCCCCTGGAAAAGGCAGAACTCACTCCCAGCTCTGGCTGCACGTTCCCTCGGAGCCCGGAGAACCAGGAAAAAAAACAAGCTTAAATCAACTCTCAGCCGGCGCCCCGCTCCTCCCGGGCCGCCGTCTTCTGGGAAGGAAAAGCACCTGTGCGAGTCTGAGTTATTGCCGGGCCCCCGCCCCCACCCCTTCCCCAGGTCAGGCACGAGGAAGGCTGCCCCGGGAGAGGGCCAGTCGGCCCTACCTACCAGGTATCAGGGGAGGGGCTAGGAGCTACCTAGGGGAGGGGCTCTGGGAGGATGTGGGGGCGGGGGAGCCTCCCACAGCAGCCGGAACCCAGTCTCCTGAGCGTGTCGTCAGGGGCAACCCGAGGTGCGTGCTAGACAATTTCAATTATTCAGCCCTTGAGTAAACATGTGGCCGGGAACTGAACAGCTGGATCCAAACAAAGGCCTGGATTCTCGCTGGGGAGCTGAAGGGCAGCCCGCTTCTCAGCTCAAGCTGGCCGCCCGCGGACGCAGAGGACCGGGCGGGAAAGCCACTGGAGCCACGGGGGCACGCGCCTGGGCGGCGCTCCTCCTGGGGTGCCATGGGGGCCAGGGAGAGGAGGGAACTAACCCATCCCCGCCTGGGCCCCGCCCCCCGTGACATCACCTGGTTACTCTCCAATCACCGGCTTCCCTGCCGGCCCCAGCTCCTCCCTGGAGTCCTGCAAAGGTGGCGGGCCTGTGGGGCCGGGACAGCACGAAGGGACCTGGCCGGTAGCTCTCCAGCAACTGCTGCTGAGGATATGGAGGGAAACCCACAGGATTATAGCGCTAGAGCTGGGACGGACCTCAGGGGCCGTCTGGTCCGACCTCATTTTACAAAGAAAAAAACTGAGAATGAGAGTGCCCAGAGACACTCGGCTCACGTGACCGAAGTGAGATTTGAATCTAGATTCTCGGGCTGCAAAGCCATCTCTCTGCTCCCTGTGCTCAAGAACCGACAGTTCCAGGGCTTGCTCTTTCATTTTCAGGGCATCCATTCCCTTCCGGAGCCACGGATCAATTAAGGAAATGAGAAAGCGACAAGAGTAACAACAAATTCCAAACTGCGCGGAATGAAAAACTCAAAATAACACAGAAATCAAAACCATGATTTGGTTCATCCAAGACTGGAGGAAAAACATGGCATCCCCACTCTCCCTGCTGCCACTGGGCTATCCTAAGGATGCTTTTAGTGAGCCTGCAGAACTAATCCATCGATAAAGATTTAGTAAGCACCTACTCTGTCCCCTCTGTGCTGGGGCTGTAAAACAATCGCTGCCCTCAAGGAGCTTACAATCTAACAGAATTGTTAGGCGATTATCACAGAAAGAAATATATACAAAACAAACCATATACAGAATCAGTAGGAAATAATTAACAGGGAAAGCACTGGAATAAAGAGGAGGTAGGAAAAACTTCTTGCAGAAGATGAGCGTACACCCCTGATACTTTCATCCTATGGCTTTCTTTTATCGGATGCCTCCCTCAATTAGAGTGGTTACTAAGACTGGAGGGTTTAAGGTTTTTTGTTTGGTTGGTTTTTTTTTAAAGGAAGACTTAGAAGATACATCAAGAATAAAAGGACAAACACATCCTCTGACCTGGGGAACTGTTCCTTTTTTCTTTTTCTTTTTTAAACGATCACCTTCTGTCCTACTAACAATACTAAGACAGAAAACCAGCAAGGACTAGACAATTGGGATTAGGTGACTTGCAGGGGATCACACAGCTAGGAAGTGTCAGTCCAAATTTTAACTCAGATCCTCCCTTCTCCAGGCCTGAGGTTCTATTTTCAAATCTGGCCTCAGATGCTTTCTAGCTTTATGACCCTGGGCAAGTCACTTAATCCCCCACTGCCTAGCCCTTACCAGTCTTCTGACCTGGAACCAACACGAGGTATTGATTCTAAGACAGAAGATAAGGATTTTATAAAATAATAATAAGCTCAATAACAAACACAAACCTTTTAATAAACAAGATCAAAAAAGAATATGATATACTATATTAAGCATGAGCTTTTGCTACGTAGCATTGCTATATCAAATTTGACTAGGTCATAGCAAAATGGCCCTGTGTGCTTGTGCCCCTCTTAGGAACTGCTTTCTGTTTTCTTCTGAACTATATCCTCTCTTGGTGCATCCTAAGAGGGCCTCAGCTTTCTTCCAGCTGCCAAACGACCCCACTGATTCATGGAGAGCTTGGAAGTCCATTCCAAGTCTAACATTCCTCTCACTAGACGACATTTACCAATGGGCCTATTATTCCAGTCCATTAGGAAAGCACAGAGGACAAACATCCTGGTACAAAATGCCTTCTCTCTCCCTTGAGAAGGATAATAATGGTGCCTCCACACACAGCTGAATGAACCCATATTCTCTAGAGATGACCAGCTGTGAGGGAAGGCCCTGCAGGGCCCTGGTTTTTCCTGCCTTTTCTATTTTCCCTTTAGCAAAGGGACATTTCCTTCCAAGATTTCTCCCGTACTTCAATCAAAAAGTACTTACTGCACACCTAGCATGTGGCCAGCACTATCCTAGGTACTAGGAGGAAATACAAATGTTACAGATCCTAGGCTAATAGACCAGAGCAGGAAGCAGGTAGGTGCCAGACCCAGCTGGAACTAAGAATGGATAGTCATATTTCCAGTGAAAGCATTTCTTCCTCAAACACTAGGAAAAGCATTGATTAGAGAAATGCAAATTAAAACAACTCTGAGATCCCACCTCACACCTATCACAAGTGATAAATGCTGGAAGGGATCAGGGAAAATAGGAACCCAAATGAAGTACTGGTGGAGATGTGGATTTGTCTGACCATGCGGGAAAGCATTCTGGAGCATGTTCAAAGGGCGCTAACCCATCAGTCCCACTACTAGGGCTACGTTCCAGAGAGATCAAAAAGGATTTTCCCTGTATGTATAAAAATATCGAAAGCAAGTGGATCAATGGAATAGACTAGGGGCAAATTATTTCAACAACAAAAATGTTTGATAACCCAAAAATCCCAGCTTTGGGAATAAGAACTCACTATTTGACAAAAACTGCTGGGAAAATTGGAAAACAGTTTGGGAAAATTAGGTTTAATCAATATCTCATACCCCATAGCAGGGGTCGGCAACCTTTTTGGCTGTGAGAGCCATAAACGCCACATTTTTTAAAATGTAATTTCGTGAGAGCCGTACAGTGCTCACGGTGCCACTCCTGTAACAGCGCCTGAAAAAAAATGGACTTTATGGCTCCTGCAGAAAGAGCCATACATTGCCGACCCCTGCCCTATAGTAGAGTATAAGTTCAAAATGGGTATATGCCTTAAATATGAAGAGTGATATAAGTAAGTTAGGTGAACATAAAATAGTTTACCTGTCAGAGCTATGGAGAAGGAAAGAATTTAAGACCAAATAAGAGTTAAAGAATATTACAAGATATAAAATGAATAATTTTTATTATATTAAATTAAAAACTTTTGTACAAACAAAACCAATGCAACCAAGATTAGAAGGGAAGCAACAAACTGGGGAAAAATTGTTTTATAACAAAACTCTCTGATAAAGGTCTAATTTCTCAAATATATAAAGAACTAAATCTAAGAACCAAGTCACTCCCCAATTGAAAAATGGTCAAGGGATATGAATAGGCAGTTTTCAGATGAAGAAATCAAAGTTATTGTATGGGTTAAATTGGAGTTGTGGTCACCAAATTCAAAATATTATCCCTAAGCCAGAAAAAACTGTTAGCAGCTTTTATTTATAATGAGGAAGAGAAAGAGTTGAAGTATGAAATGTAGGAGGGAAAGAGGTAAGGAATAGCCTAACCTACCCTAAGTGCAGATTCTATCTCCCTGACAAAGTTCTAATCTCCATGTGGAAGTCCGAGTCACTTACCAGTAAGCCAATGCAGGATCCAAGGAAATAAGGTTTGTTGTTTGTTTTTTTTAATGATTACTATAGGCCAGATACTGTCCTGGGCTCTAGGGGTACAAAAATGAAAATAAAATGAGAGAAGGGAGCAGCTAAGTGACTCAGTAGATAGAGTTAAGCCTAGAAACAGGAAGTCCTGGCTTCAAATTTGACCTCAAATACTCCCTATGTGATCCTGGGCAAATGATTTTTATAGCTGTTATAGCTAATAAAGAATTATAGCCAAACTGTTATGGATGATAAATATTGGTGGAAGTTGATAAAGTTGCAGAGAGCTATTTGGTAAACCAGTGTCCTTATTTATTTGGAGGAGAGGTAGGTATGAAATAGGAAATGGAGGCACTTACTCCCTCCCCTGATTGGAGTACCTGAGCCACTCCCCCCCTTTCTCCCTCCTCTGTCTGGGGTAAGGAGGTGAAAGGGGGTTGGGGAGGCAGGCAATCTGTGGGGGGGGGGGGCACAGCACGGAAGTATCTAAAAGGTTCACCATCACTGGCCTGGCCCTTACCACTCTTCTGCCTTGGAATCAATACTTAGTATTGATTCTAAGACAGAAAGTAAGAGTTAAAAAAAAAAAGAGTGTACTATATTTTATAGGCCAGATACTGTGCTGGGCTCTAGGAATACAAAGAGGAAAATCAGATTCAAAAAGGAGATATAGATAATAAGCCATGGATCCAGGATTGGAACTCAGGATTTGACTCTGGGTCTGGAATTTCTCCTGCAAGTGAGATATAGCCCCTTCTCTAAGTGGAAGTCCCATTCAATCAGAAATGACTTTTAGACTCATCATGCCAAGGCTGTCTTTTTCTATTCCTTCAGCCCTTCCTTCCTCATTTTAAGAAAATAAACAGAGTCATACACTTAGAGCTGGAAGGGCCTTCTGAGGCCATCTAATCTGACCCTTCATTTTTTCAGATGAGGAAATTAAGACCCAGAAAGGTGAAATAACTTACTCTAGACTATGATAATATGATAAATAATAATATAAATGATAGATGACAGAGATAGGATTTAAACGCAGGTCCTCTGACTCCAAAGCCTGGGTTCTTTCTCCCACTATTTTTGGATGCTAACACACTTGGCCTCCTTCTCACAAACATTTTGCCAGTCTCTCTTCCAAGTCCCAACCTCCCAAACTCCTCATCCTTTCCTCTCCCCTAACTCCGCCCCCCAAAAGCAGTGGAGTTGATGAGGGTTATACATGGCAGGTGAAACAAGGAGACAACATTGGATCCATTTCAATGAGATTTTCCCTAACAAGGAGAACATTCATTGAAGCATAATGGGTAAACACAGGTGGCAGGCAGGGGCTCTATTGAAGAAACCAAAGGAGGCTCCAGTAGGGGTTACCCAAGAGAGCTACACCCGGAATTGGTCCCAGCTCAGTCGCTAGTTGAGGCAGAGGGCAGTGACAGTATGGCACAGTGGAAATAGAATTAGACATTTGGTGTTTTCTTGGTAAAGGTACTGGCTTGGTTTGCCATTTCCTTTTCCAGCTCATTTTACAGATGAGGAAACTGAGGCTCGCCCAGGGTCACAGAGCCAGTAAGTGTCTGAGGCCAGATTTAGACTCAAGACAATGAGTCTTTCTGACTCCAGGAACTGTGCTCCTATCCACTGTGCCACCTCATTGTCCTACCTAACACATAATAAATCTTTATTGGATTGGTTTCCTCCCAAGGCTTGGGTGGCTGTGGGGGACAGACTCATCAATAATGCCACAGGGGCAAGGACTACGCTCACTTGGGCACTCACTTGGGTATGGCATGACTATACCCAGCCAGGGCTATCTTGCTCTGTTGTCCAGTTTGGGGACCCAAGCCACTTCATGCCACGGTAGAGGCCAGAGGGCTGCCCTGGCTCAGCAGTAATGAAAGCAGGCACCATCTGGGGAGTGGGGATTCCAAAGACTCCAAGAACTCCTGAGCTCCTCCCTTTCCCCTTTGGTGAACCAACTTTCAGAAAAAAAACGAGCATAATATCTCCTTTCACTTTCCTTGAGCTCCTAGAATCATAGATTGGCTAGAAGAAACCTGGGAGGTCATCAAGCCCAATCCCTTCATTTTACAAATGGGGAAACTGTGGCCCAGGGAGGTAACGTTCCTAAGGCCATATAGGTGGAGTGTGAAGCCTGGGCCTCTGAGCCCAAACCCAGGGCTTTTTCCATGATATGGTTCTGTCTCTCTACCTTTCCCCACTTCTGGCCTGCTGCTGGCTCGGCTCCACCTACATCCTGCTAATTGTTCAAATGGGTAAAGAGACCACCATTGAAACCCTAAATCAACCTCATGGCAAGGTCCTTCTGCTTTAAGGCTACAAAAAATAGGTGAAGGCTCAAGCTAGAAAGCATCCATTCTGTTTGTCAGCCTGAAAGACAGCCTGGGTAAGTGTGAACTGCTGGGGTGGGGGAGGGTTCTAAAACCTTTCCTCCTGTCTTAGTATCAATTCTAAGACAGAAGAGTGGCAAGAGCTAGGCAGAGGGTTTAGTGACTTGCCCAGGGTCACACAGCTAGGAAGTGTCTGAGAGCAGATTTGAACCCAGGACCTCCTGTCTCCAGGCCTGGCTCTCTCATCACTGAGTCACCCAGCTGCTCTGGTGAATTGTAAGCCCAGCTCCGTGGGGGCCCGATCTGCTCTCCCAAAGCTTATAAATCCCCACCACCTGGGCAGCCCCTCAAGCTACTCTCCCCTCAATAGAATCGCAAGGGCAGTAGGTTCCCTGATAAACACCCTTGTCAGCCAGTGATTCCAAGCTAGACCTGCCTTCATTCCCCTCCGTGGAGAGGAAGGCAGGTGAAGAGTCCCTCCAGGGAGCTGGGCTAAAGGCGGGAGGGTCCCTGTTCATTTCTCTTTCCCAATGACTTCCGCCTTCTTGTCTCCCAGTAGAAAAGATCCCGCCTCACAACTGGGCAGCCAAACCCGACACCCGGCTGCTATTTAAAAGGATGGATCGGCCCCCTTCCTTAAGGGAGCCAGAAGGGCTGCTGGCGTAATGCCATGCGCCTGGGGGGCTCTCGGGAGTCAGCAGAGCGGGATCTGAGCAGAGCTGGAGCGGGGGGGAGGGGCTCGGAGAGGTCGGGCTCCAGCTGTCCCTCACCACTTAGGAATCAACTGTTGCCATGGAGAACAAGGGCAGGCAAGAGAGACGACGAGGCAAGAGTCCTTCAGCCGCGATAAATCCAGACGATGCTGGAGGGAAGCAGCCACCGGACAGAAAGCAAACACTGGTGTGCGGTGGGCGCCTGGCTCCAGCCATCTGACAGAGAGCTCGGGAGGCGGAACACCTGCTCGCTCCCCGGAGACTAAACCCCTGTAGTCATCACCTCTGAGTCTGCCTCTGGCTGCACCCCTCAGCCTAGGGTCTGCTTCGGACAGAGAAACGTCCTCTAGCCTTACAGCACCCCGTGTCCCCGCTCCCCACCCCCGTTTCTGGTGCCTGATCTCTGCCTGCTCGGGATCATTTTTCCGCTTACCTGCCAAGACCCCTCCGGTTCTCCCAAGTGGGAAGCCAGCCCCAGGCCGTCATGGTTCTTGATGGCCAGGGAATGGGAACCCCAACAACTCAGGGAGCAGCAGAACGATGCAGGGTTCAAGGGGGCCGAGAGGAGGCGGATTCTAAGGCCTGAGCAGTGTTATTACAAAGCATCCTCGGCTGGAGCGACTTTGACGGCCGGGGCTGTGCCATCCTGGGACTGATCAAAAGTAAGAAGGAAAGGGCAGCTGGGTAGCTCAGTGGATTGAGAGCCAGGCCTAGAGACGGGAGGTCCTAGGTTCAAATCTAACCCCAGACACTTCCCAGCTGTGTGACCTTGGGCAAGTCACTTGACCCCCATTGCCTACCCTTACCACTCTTCACCAAGGAACTAATACACAGAAGTTAAGGGTTTAAAAATATAAAATATATAAAAAAAAAAAAAAGTAAGACGGAAGATGGCAAGTGAGAAGGCAGCCATGTTCTCGAGGCTCAGCCGCTCCAGAGGTGGGATTCTAACCGATTCCAAACCCGGTGGCCTTCTCATGGCACCACCCTCTGGATCAGGCTCCAAAGCTGAAGGGCTCTGATCCGCTTGTTTCTGCCTCTGCTGTCCCTGACGCCCAGGAGCTCCTGCCACCGCTGTTCAACTCACCCAGAGGAGCTTCTGCTTTGAACCTGCCTCAGAGATCCTGGAGGGACCAGCCAGGACAAGATCACTGAGGACGAATAATCACTTGAAAGAAGGTCTGAAATGGCCCATAATAAGAGAAACATAAAGCAAAACAATTCCCAGGCTTCACCTCACACCCAGCAAATTGGCCAAGATGACAGCCAATGAGAATAGTTTATGCTGGAGGGGCTGGGAGAAAGCAGGCACACTAATGGGTTGTTGGTAGAACCATTCATTGGTCCTGTTGTATTATATGTATGTATATATATGTATACACGCCACATACACATGAATGATTTTTACTATCATATGATATATTTAATAGTATTAAATATTATTAAAACATATTAATAAAATAAATTATTAAAGAATAATATTAAACTATTATAATGGTTTTTAATTAGTGAAAACAGAGAGAGAGAAAAAAACATCTCTGGTCATGTGCTAGCTGGGTGCTTGGCTCTGGACCTATCCTGGTGTTTCAAGGTCTGGAATCTACTCCAACAATTTGATTCTTGATCTTTGTAAAATGGGTGACTGATTATTAAGGCCCATTTAAAAAAATATTAGTCTTCCAGTGACTCTGTCTATCTGTAAGTTAAGGAATGCCTCCATCTCTACAGAACTGAAAGTGGAGGGAGCAGCTGGGTGGCTCAGTAGATGGAGAGCCAGGCCTAGAGATGGGAGGTCCTAGGCTCAAATCTGGC
The DNA here is from genome assembly GCF_016433145.1 of Gracilinanus agilis. NCBI lineage: Eukaryota > Metazoa > Chordata > Mammalia > Didelphimorphia > Didelphidae > Gracilinanus > Gracilinanus agilis. The sequence goes on along the minus strand of NC_058133.1, from coordinate 489,609,558 downwards.
TTCAGATACTTCCTAGCTGTGAGACCCTGAGCAAGTCATTCAACCCCGTTGCTTGGCCCTTACCATTCTTCTGCCTTGGAACCAATTCTTAGTATTGATTCTAAGACAGAGGGTCAGAGGTTTAAAAAAGAAGAACTGAAGCTGGAGGTCACTTGAAGGACCATGGAGAGCCAGGTATAAGGCCAGGGTAAGCAAGCTTGGGTCTGCCTCAAATAAAAGCCAGTATAGGCAAAACAGCCAAAAGAATGTCATCGGAGAGAGGAAAAAAAGAGAGGCCAATCACCTAGGGAAATAGGTTCATTGGCTTCTTGATGTACAACTGGAAGGGACCTCAGAGGCCCTGAAGCTCAAACCTTCTTATTTTATAGATGAGAAAACAAAGGCCAGGCCCGCCCCCTCCAAGGTGAGGTAGGACTAGGGGGAGTGATTCATTCAAGATCACATAGGAGGCAGGACTTGAAAAGCTTTGCAACATATCTCCAATATAAGCCCTTCTCTCCTCTGAATGCTGCCATCACCCTGGGGCAGGACCTCATTACCTCATGCCTAGATTATTGCAATAGCCTGCTGGGGGATCTGCCTGCCTCAAGACTTTCCCCACTCCAGATGTGGCAAAATTGGGACATTAATGCATTGTTGGTAGAGTTATGAATTGATCCAACCAATTCTGGATGGCAATTTGGAACTATGCCAAAAGGCTTTAAAAGACTGCCTGCCCTTTGATCCAGCCATACCATCGCTCAGATTATATCCCAAAGAGATAAGGAAAAAGACTTGTACAAAAATATTTATAGCCACGCTCTTTGTGGTGGCAAAAAATTGGAAAATGAGAGAATGGCTGAACAAATTATGGTATCTGTTGGTGATGGAATACTATTGTGCTCAAAGGAATAAAGAACTGGAGGGATTCCATGTGAACTGGAACAATCTCCAGGAACTGATGCAGAGTGAAAGGAGCAGAACCAGGAGACCCTTATACACAGAGATTGATACACTGTGGTACAATCGAACATAACAGACTTCTCTACTAGCAGTAATGCAAGAATCCAGAGCAAGGCTAAGGGATGGAGACTCTAAATGATAACTCTAGTCCAACTATCAATAATATGGAATTAGGCCTTGATGCATGTAAAACTCAGTAGAATTGTGCATCAGCTAAGCGGGGTTTGGGGGAGAGGAAAAGAACATGAAACATGTAACTATGGGAAATATTCAAAATAAAAATTAAAAATTAAAAAAAGACTTTCTCCCACTCCAATTTATCTTCCTTCTAGTCACTAGTGATTTTGCTAAAAAGCAGATCCCACCCAGACACTCCCCTGCTCAATAAACACCAGTGACTCCCTATTGCCACTAGGTTCAAATACAGACTGTTTTGTTTGGCATTCAAAGCCCTTCATAACCTGCTCCTTACCTTAGTCCTCCACACATACTCTTTGATTCTGTGATATTGGCCTTCAGGTTATCCCACAAACAAGACTCTCCATCTCTCAGCTCTGAATTTCACTTCTGGCTACCCACTCATGCCTGGAATGCTCTCACTCCTCTATTATCTGCTGACCTCCCTGGGTTCTTTTAGTTCTCAGCTAAAATCCCACCTCCTGCAGGAAACCTTCCCCAACCCCTCACAATTCCATTACCTTCCCTTTGTTCATTCTTTCCTATTTCTCTGGTAGCTTGCTTTATATTTATTTATTTGCATGTTGCTTCCCCCATTAAATTGTCATCTCCTTGAGGGCAGGGACTGGTTTGTTTTAGGTGGTGGGATTTGGTCTCATTTTCTATCCTTAATGATTAAGACAGTACCTGGCATATAAAAGGTTCTTTTTTTTTAACTCTTATCTTCCATTTTAGAATCAATACTGTGTATTGGTTCCAAGGCAGAAGAGTTAGGCAATGGGGTTAAGTTACTTGCCCAGGGTCATACAGCTAAGAAGTGTCTGAGGTAAGATTTGAACCCAGGACCTCCCATCTCTGGGCCTGGCTCTCCATCCACTGAGCCACCCAGCTGCCTCACATAATACGTTTTTAAAACATGTTTATTGATTGATTAATTCGAAGATCCTGTGACCCAAGCATCAGGGCTCTCTCCAGGGTACTGATATCTACACAATGTCAACAGCATGAGAGGAAAGCCCCCATTATGGTGAGTGGAACCCCTACTGAATGTTGCCAGGGCACAGATGAGATGAGCAGGTAAGGGGGAATAAAGCCTGGGAGGAACCAGGATCCCAGATCTATGAAGACATCAAAATAAGATGAAATAGGGACTTTCCCTGGGATGTCATTGCAGGGGAGTGGGGGGACTCCCAAGTCAGGGAACTCCTTTACCATTGCTGACAGCCATCTTCTCTGGAATTTACAGTCTGGGAGAGTGCATTGAGAGGCTCTGTGACTTGCCCGGGCTATGTGAGTATTGGGTGTCAGAGACAAGAGTGGAGTACCAAAAACCTGACTCTCTAACCACCAAGCCACAGTCTCAGGATATCATCTAACTGCATGAAGATTTTCTGGTCTAGGAAGATGCCTGCCTGCCAGCCACAACCTCATCTTACATGACAGACCTATTCCTAACAAAGAGAGTTATAAAGGGCAGCCAGGTGGCTCAATGGATGCAGTCAGGCCTGCAGCCAGGAGGTTCTGGGTTCAAATTTGATCTTAGATACTTCCTTAGCTGTGTGACCCTAAGCAAGTCACTTAACCCCAACTGCTTAGTCCTTTATCATTCTTTTGCCATAAATCCAAATCATTCTAATTCAGAAGGGAAGGGTTAAAAAAAAAAGATTGATATAAATGGAATATTTTTTCTCTAAAAGCAATGATGCAGAACAACTCTGAGGGACTTATGAGAAAGAACACTACCCACATCCAGAGAAAGAACTGTGGGAGCAGAAACAGAAAAAAAAAAAAACAACTGCTTGATCACATGGGTCGATGGGGATATGATTGGGGATGTAGACTCTAAACCAGGGGTCAGCAACAAGATCTGGCTCTTTCTGCAGGAGCCATAAAATCCATTTTTTTCAGGCATTGTTACAGGAGCGGCACTGTGAGCACTGCACGGCTCTCACGAAATTACATTTTAAAAAATGTGGCATTTATGCCTCTCACGGCCAAAAAGGTTGCCGACCCCTGTTCTAAATGATCACCCTAGTGCAAATATCAATAATATGGAAAATAGGTCTTGATCAATGACACATGTAAAACGCAGTGGAACTGCATGGAGGCTACAGGAGAGGGGTGAGAGGTGGGGAGGGAAAGAAGATGAATCATGGAACCATGGGAAAATAATCTAAAATAATTAATTGAATAAAATTTAAAACAACAACAAAAGCCAATTGTGGATTAGGAATGGAGAAACAGGTTCTAACCCCAGGTGGGCCACTAGCTGTGTGCCATTGAGCCACCCAGTCACTGAGCCTCAGTTTCCTCCTCTCTAAAAGAAAATCTCTTCTAGATCCGAAATGCTAGGATTCTTGCTCAGATTCTTACCTATTTTGGGGCCCCTTCTCCGAAGAAGCTTTGGAGATCCTTGAAGGAAATGTGAAATTTCAGTTCAAAGTTAGACATCAAAAAGATGTGATTTTTTTTCCCATCTAAATTCACAGATTCCTCTGCAATCTCTCCTTGGGCCCCAGGTGAGGAACTCCTATTCTACATGCTCTCTAAGGAGCCTCCCAGCAATAACACTCAAGCAGAACAGAAAGCTTCAAATGCACAGACGTTCCCCAAGGCAAGGGAATCTTACAGTGAATTCGCTTGTAAAGGGAAGGATGCTTTTGCGATGGAAATCATTACCTTGGGATTAAGCCATTTTATAAATTTAAATCCTAGGACATAGAGCTGGAATCAATAAGCAAGTTTAGAGGTCACCCAAGCCAAGTCTAACTTTTTTCAGCTGGGAAAACTGAGGCCTTGAGTGGGGAAAGGATTATCCTTAAGGCCACACAGGAGGGCAGGATCAGGATTCAAACCCAAGTTCCCTATTTCTCAATCTAATCATCTTTACACTGAACCACATTGCCTCTTCGGCTCTGCTTAGAAAAAGTGAGACCCAGCTATAGTTGGATTTTAGCTGTTCCCTTTGATTATTTCATTCACTTCGCTCTCAAGGAATGGCTTAGCTAGACAAATTTAACTTAATAAAGACAATCCTGGGGCAAGCAAAAATGTCACAAAGGTAAACTGAGGCAGGTTTTCCAGACAAGATAACGTTTTGTTAACAATGACACATATAATTGTGAATAAAATGAGTTGAACTGTTCCCCCACATACCCCAGCTAGGTCAGCCACCATGATGGACTGAAATGATCATATTCCCTGAGATCCCAAAGGAGTGGGACTCACATAATAGAAAAGTAGAAAAGCAGCTGGGGAAAGTGGGCTGGCCCTCAGGTGTGACTGATCTTGCCCCTTTCTGACAATTAAGGAAAACCGGTTACTTTATGAGACTTACCTACCTCTCACCCCACACCCTGGCAGGATTCCTCTTCCCCTTAGCCTTCCTCTTGGAGACCAAATCACCCCTAACTGAGGAATAAAAGCAAGGACAGGGGAGCCCTTCCCTGGGAGGAACACAGCCCAAGCTGCTTCTTCAGTTTATAAATCAACAAAATGAGGGTCCCACCACAAGCTAGTTAGGGAGCCAATTCCCCCAGGGGTTAGGAGTGATCACATTTTTCTATTAGCCTTTAGTTCCTCCTGGGAGAGGTCTTGTGTTGAGCTAGGCTGAGAAATAGGTGTTTGACAAAATGGGGAAAAGGCTGGGTCTCAGAGGCGTATTGGTCATTCAACAATCCTATATAATATTCATTTTCTTCAACCAACATTTGAAATATCTTCTCCTCTATCCTGAGTTTCCCACTGAGCCTCATTAATCATTGCCAGCATTCCCAAAGAGGATGCTAACTTGTTATGTGACCTTGGGCAAGTCAGTTTCCAACACTGAGAACTGAGAGGGACGCACAAGATGGCCACTGAGTAGGTCTTGAGCTAGACTTCTCTGGCCTCAAGCGATGGTCATTAGTCTCTTCTGTGTCATGGCTGGTCCCTCAGGCAGTCTGGGCAAGTTAACGGATCCCATCTTCCAATCACGTTTTTAAATTAATGAGATAAAACACATAGGATCACAAAGGGAACCAATTATGTAATATTTTTCCCATCTGAATTAACAGATCCCTTGAAATCTCTCCACAAGAGCCTTTGGGGTCTGTGAACCCCAGGTTAAGAACTCCTGCCATAATGTGTCAGTTGATTGTGCAGATCTATTCATGAGGCTTTGTGGTTCATGCATTCAATCAATAAGCATTCTTTAAGCACCCACTATATGCCAGAGACCGTGCTAGGTGCTGGAGATACAAAGACAAAAATAAAACAATCCCTGTCCTCTAGCTTACATTCCACCAGAACATCGAGCATCTCCTCAGAAGCATAGATTCATATATGAATAAAACATATGAGGGGGAATGATGAGGAGAAGCAGGAAAGGTCTCTTGAAGGAGGTGGTGCCAAACTTTGTATCCTCAGATTAAAAGGTAACTGGGAATATTTAACAAAATAAATAAAAATACATTAAGACATAGATAATGGTCATTTGGGATTTTCTAAGTCAATATGTAGCTCACAGGCTTAGTGAGCCCCCATTCCTATTTGAATTGATATCACTGCTCTAATCTACCCACGAGTGATCATCTAGCTTCTGCCTGCGGACCTCCAAAGAGAGGGAATCTATCACCTCTCCAGACAGTGAGTAGAATGCTGGGCCTAGAATCAGGAAGACCTGAGTTCAAACCTAGCCTTAGATATTTACTAGCTGTGTGACCTTGGGCAAGTTACTTTAACCTGTTTATCCCACTTTCCTCATCTATCGAATGACATGGAAAAGGCAATGGCAAACCACTCCAATATCTTTGCCAAATCTCAAATGGGTTCATGAGGAATTAGAAAGGACTGAAAAACAATTAAACAATGAATGTGACCCCCAACAAGTTGCTTAATCTCTGCCTCAATTTCCTCAACTGTAAGATGGGAATAATAATAGCATCTATCTCCCAGGGTTGTTGGGAAGGATCAAATGATGTAGTCAATCAGTCAATAAACATTGATTTATTTTTTTTAAACCCTTACTTTCCGTCTTGGAGTCAATACTGTGTATTGGCTCCAAGGCAGAAGAGTGGTAAGGGTGGGCAATGGGGGTCAAGTGACTTGCCCGGGTCACACAGCTGGGAAGTGTCTGAGGTCAGATTTGAACCCAGGACCTCCCTTCTCTAGGTCTGGCTCTCAATCCACTGAGCTACCCAGCTGCCCCCCAATAAACATTAATTTATTAAGTACCTATTATGTTCCAGGTACTATGCTAAGCCCCATAGGAGTGCAAAAGGAGGCAAAAGCCAGTTCCTGCCCCAAGGAGCTTACAATCTAATAGATGAGTCAGCATGAAAACAAATACAAAGTAAGCTGTATATAGGGCAAATCACAAATAATGAATCACAAGAAAATAATGGAATTTATAGGGTTGGGACTCAAGATGAAAAATGCTATCCACAGCCAAAGAAGCAACTATTGCAAAGCATGCAACCTTCCATTTTATTTCCTTCATGAGTTTTTTCTTCTATGAGCAATATGTGTCCAGTCATGGCAAGAGCAATATGGAAATACGTATTACATGAAAGGTTACGGGTATGTAACCTATATCAGACTATTCACTATCTCGGCGAGGTGTAGGAGGGAAAGAATCCGAATCATAAAATGTCAGAAAACAATTGTCAAAAAATGTTTCTACGTATAGTTGAAAAAAAAAAAGAATTAAGAGAGGTTGGGAAAGATAATATTTATAAAGTACTTAGCAAAGTGCCTAGCACATAGCAGGCACTTAATAATTTCCTGGTCCCTCCTTCCTTGCCCCAGGCAGTCCACTGTCTTTGGAACAGCTCTAAGTATTAGGAAGTTTCTCTTGATATTGAGCCTAAATTTTCCTGTTTGCAACTTCTATTCATTTCTCCCAATTCTACCCTTAAATAAATAAATAATAAATGCATCATTTCTACCCCTGGGACCACCAAAAAGAAGTCTAATCCCTCTCCCACATGACAACCCTTTAAAAATCTGAAGATGGCCTCTCCAGGCTGAACATGCCCAGTTCCTTCTACCCCATATGGCATGAACTTGAGGCCCTTCCCCATCCAGTTTAACAGAGTACTCTGTAAACTATGGTGCCTGGACCTTAACACCTGTGCCAGGTGTGAGCTGACCAGGGGAGAGAACAGTGAGTGAGTCTATGATCTCTTTATTCCCAGAAGTCTTATCTCTCAAATCAGCCTACGATCACATGAGTTTTTTGGACTGCTTTTTCACAGAGACTTTCTGTATTCAGTGCCCAGGTTGATGACTTTGATTTCTTTACTCCAAGATGAATCTTTACATTTATCCCTAATTAATTTCTTCTTATTAAATTTGATCCAGGGTTCAAGCCTGTCAGGATTTTGGGGGGCTTTATCATCTGGTGTTAGCCATTCCTCCCAGGTTAATGACTTCTGCTGATTTGGTAAGCATGCCATCTACTCACACCTTTATCCAAGGTACTGGTTTTGTGCCAGGTACTATGCTGAGGATATAAAGGCAAAAGACAGTCCTTGCTCTCAAGGGAGGAGACAACAGCCAAAACCTTTGTAAAAAAAAAGATAAAGTGGGACAATTTGGGAATGGTTGATCTCAGAGGAAAGGCACTGGAATTAAGAAAGCTAGGAAAGGTTCCTGTAGAAGACAGGGTTTTAGCTGAGACTCAAAGGAGGCAGATCTGAACAAGACAGAGTTGCAGAGATGAGAGAGAAGTGTCATGTTTGAGTAAGTGCAAGATCAGTGTCACTGGATTATGGTGAACGTGGAAAGGAGTGAGGTATGAGAAGGCTGGAAAGGTAGGAAGGAGCTAGGTTATGAAGGACTTCAAAAGTCAAATAGGATTTTATATTTGATCCTGGAAGCATTAGGAAGTCACTGGAGTTGACTAAAAAGGGAGATGTGGTGGGGGAACAGGGAATAGGAGCCACAATTATTTTGTAACACCTTGATGGACTAATCCCCCAACCACCTAGTGGTATAATAGTAGAAAACCCTATTGAAGAAGAAAATAAATATAACTATGCAAGGATGTGTGAAAGTGAATGGTCTCATTCACTGTTATAACATCTAGTTTCTGTATTTGGGTAAGAGACCCTGAAGTTTGGTCTAAAAGGACTTCTTTCTTAATTGTAAAAGTATTTGATCACATCCCTTTTTCTCCTGTCCTTCAGCAGGGAAAGTTTTCTTATTCCAATAACAAATCCTGTCAGTTCCCTTCCAAAAATACCCTCTTTTCTGCTTTGGCTGAGCTTTCTCTTTCACTACCCCTCCTAGAAATGTTTATCTATCCTAAGGGGCTGCAGAGTGATGCTAATTGGTTGCCTATACACTTAGCAGGCCTGAACATTTGTGAAAACCAAATCTCTCCCCTAGGAAACTGAATGCTGCTTTGCAGCTAATAAACTGCTTTGCTTTCAACATAGCCTTCTATCTTTGACACAGACACCATCCCCTGCTGATGGCTACCATTATCCCAACGGGTCCTCCACTGCTCAGTCAAGAGAATTCTCCAACAGGGGTGACACAGTCAGACTTGAGATTTAGAAAGATCAATTTGACAGCCAAGTGGAAAATGGACTGCAGTGAGGAGAAACTCAAAGTAGTCATTGATGATTACTCCCTGGGTCTAGTAGTCAATCAATCATGAATCCAATTATCATCTAGCCCGTGCTTGGTAGGCCTTCATAGGCCTGAGCCCCCTTTCTCCCCTTCCCCTATCAGTATCCCCCTCCCTTGCACCTGTTGAAGCAGTAAAACAAAGCAGCTATTTCGCCTGATAGGACACTGTTACTTCCCATGCTATGACCTGACAAATTCATGATGGATTGATAACCTGAACTATACTGTCTAGACCATGCTAAGAACTATGCAATCATGGGAACTAACAGCCTCCCCCCAAGGCAGCCAGTGAGACAAGTCCCAGATTACCTAATCCCTGCACCCCTATCTTTCCCAAACCCATAAAAATCGATGTCTCTCCCTGCTCTTTGCTAGCTCTCTTGGCTTTGGGTCTCCCCCTTTGTCTTTACTAAGACTAATAAATTTTGCTTAATCGATCTATTCCAGTCTCATATTGCTTCTTGTGTCAGACTCCCGTCAGCCAGGACTGATAATTCTTTATCTTTCTTGAAAGAATAGTGTGACTTTATCAAAATCTTTGTTAGAATCCAGGTAAACTCTGCCTACAGCTTTCCCCCAATCTACCAGTTTAATAACCCTAGTTAATAATAATAATAGTCAAAATAGGAAATGAGGTCTGCTGGGCATGAAGCCAGGTTGTCCTCCTTGGTATCCTCCTTCCTTTTCTGGGTGTTCACTCCCCATCTCTTTAAAAATATATTCTAGGTGGAGCAGGTAGGTCATTCAGTGGATAGAGAGCCAGGCCTGAAGGTGAAAGGTCTCAGGTTCAAATCTGACTTCAGATATTTCCTAGCTGTGTGACCCTGGGCAAGTCACTTATCCCCCATTGCCTAGCCCTTACCACTCTCCTGCCCTGGAACCAATACACACTATTGATTCTAAGATGAAAAGTAAGGGTTAAAAAAAATCACTAATAATGTGGGGCAGGTAGGTGGCTCAGTGGATAGAGAGCCAGGATTGGAAATGGAAAGTCCTGGTATCAAATGTGGCTTCAAACACTTCTTAGCTAGGTGACCCTGGGCAAGTCACTTAACCCCCATTGCCTAGCCCTTACCACTCTTCTGCCTTACAACCAATACATAGTATTGATTTTCAGATGGAAGGTAAGGGTTTAAAAAAACAGTTATATATTCTAGAATTTCCCCGTCACTCAAAGTCAGGTTGACTATAGTTTACAGATTCTTCTCTCTTCCATCTTTTGCAAACTGAGACATTTGCCCTTCTCCGGGACTTCAGTCTCGAGGATCATTCAAATGTCATTAATGAGGGCTTCATGATCACAGCTGACAGCATTTTCAGTAACAGAAGATATAGTTCCTCTGGCTCAGATATGAAAGGGAATTCTGTGAGTTCACACCTTACTTGATGGTAGGTGAGAACAAGCCAAAAATTTAAGTTTAAATTTAAAGAAAATTTATTTCTTTATTAAATTTAAATTTTACTAAATTTAAATTAAATTAAATACATAAAATTAAATTTAAAAAAAAATTTAAGAACCACACTCAGAAAGGTGTGGTTCCAAAGGTGAGAACTCAGATAATTTGGAAACTGTGATTGTCCGCTGTGAAAAGGGGAAGAGACAGGAAACCACCATAAAAACCATGAAGGCAGTCTGGTGAAGGAGGCTAGTAGAGAATGAACTCCAAAAAGAGAGCCACTCCAAGAAGGAAGTCAGCTTCAAGAAGAAGGTAAATCAAAGAAGAAAGTAGGCCTCAGGAGTCACCTTCAGCTCCAGACATTGTCTTGGGTGAGTGGAAAGCTGGTTTTCCCTTCCTGTCTTCTGGAGATAGTTTAATTCTGACTGAAGGTTAACAAGTCCTGGCTGAAACAAGCACTGGAACAATATTTAATTAGATAGGTTAATGCCTTTTTTACCCTTTTGTATTTCTCTACTTTATAAATAAAAGATTTATAATTTTCATATATTTAGCCAAACCATTCATTTTAACACTTACACGGATGACCTTACTTCAGGGTCAGTGCGTGGCATATAGTAGGTGTTTAATAAGTGTTTATTCATTCATTCATTCCTTCATCCATCCATCAAGAACATCTGGATCCTTTTTTTGCCAGCTCCTGACTTGTCCAGGGCATTAGCTCCCTACTAGCCACCTTTATTCCACTCTTTTCTCTTTGCCAGAGAAAGCAGAAGTGAAGTGAGCGTGGAGCAGCTCCACCTTCTCTCTGTTCTTATTATTTATCAGCATCCCATCTACCTCATGTCTCTTCCTTTCTTTGACTCTTTCTCCTTTTTTCCCAAATCAGCTATTTTATATAATTATAATTTATAATTTTTATAATTTTTTTTAACCCTTGTACTTCGGTGTATTGTCTCATAGGTGGAAGAGTGGTAAGGGTGGGCCATGGGGGTCAAGTGACTTGTCCAGGGTCACACAGCTGGGAAGTGGCTGAGGCCGGGTTTGAACCTAGGACCTCCCGTCTCTAGGCCTGACTCTCACTCCACTGAGCTACCCAGCTGCCCCCAAATCAGCTATTTTAAAGCAAACTTTACTTTCTTCTTGAGTTGGGCAGAACATAGAAAACTCATTAGAGGAGACTTAGGAGCATGAGCAAAGGGGGGAAACCCCCCACAAACTGAGAGTGAGAAGGGCTCCCTGAGGTCTGCAAGGCCAACTAACATCGGCAAAAGCCTTCCTTGACTCCATTCCAGACCAGCGGTCATTCATCTTTTATTTATCTATTTCTTTTGCTTAAAAGTCCTCTCATTAAAAGGAACTTGCTCCTGCCTCAAGTTCCTCATTCCACTTTCGAATAGCCTTAGTTATTAGAAAGTTTTTCTTTTCGGCTTTTTGCAGCTTTGGGCCCTCCCTGCTCGTTCTTCCCTCTGGGGCCGAAGAGAGCGAGCCAAATCCCTCTTCCACATGAAGGCTTTGCTCCGAACACGGAAAGGCAGTTGAATTTATACCCACCAGAGAAATCATTCGTGTTTGCTTAGCTTTGGTAAGAACTAATGGCCCTGAGGGTTTGGGAAGGAGCTGAAATGGTTCTTTATGTCTGAATATTCCCGGTCCGTGTCCCCGAGCTCCTCCATGGAAACCAGGTTTGCACCTCTGGGTCATAAGTCCCACGAATTGGCCCGTCCCGCTCAGCATAAACAACCGGATAAACCGGAGACAGCTGGCCGATGGGAGAAGTCTGGAGCAGAAACAAAACCAGAAACAGTGGAATGTCCAGGCAATTCAGCGGCTGTGCAAAAACAGAGCTGAACTCGGCTTTTTACCATTTCCCCATTGAGATGATTTCAGATTCATCTGTGACCTTTTCCTGGAGAACTCTGAGGATAGCGTCTTGCCCTTGATCAAATTCATTCTCCCAAACCCTGACATTAGCATTAACCAGGACAAGGCTGGTGACAATTCTGAGCCTGCCTTAAATTGGGCCATTTCCCATCATTAATCTCTAGGATGCTGTGACATTCAAAAAGAAGCCCAAAAGAGACTAAAGAATTAATTCCATCCCACCGTCGCTAGCTCAGATGCATGCACTTTTAGCAAACTTTTTAATGAGGCGCCACTTATACCAGAAGAATCTGGATGCTAAGCAATGATAAATGAAAAGCCTCCAAGGAATGGATGCTAACAACAATTTCAGCCCCAATCCCCTGTTTTTCTGATCATTATTCCAAACACTCTTCTCCCCTAATCCCTCCCTACTTGACACCATCAAAGAAGAGAGATGAACCTGGGGTTGGGGAATTAATGCCAGGAAAAGAGGATAAACTCTCTTTTACATTTCACCTGCTCAATTCAGTGGCCAGCCCAATGGTTTTGGATTAATTGCCCACCCTCCATCCGCCAAAATATTCCCAGAGAAGCACTTCTGGAGATAGGAGAGAACTAGAAACAAAGGAAGGGCCAATCCATTGGGGAATGGCTGACCAAGTTGTGGGGCATGAATACAGCGGAATATTATTACAAGAAATGAAGGCTCTAAAGAATTCGAAGATGCGCAGGAAGACTTCCATGAACTGATGGGAAATAAAAGAAGCAAAACCAGGACAAAGTTATATCCAATAACTATGCCAGTGTTAACAGAAATGGGGCGGGTAGGGGGAGCAAAATTGATATTATATAAATGTAACGCATCTTGGCTCTGAGATGAGATGAAGAAAATGTACCTTCTCGTGGTTATGGAATATTTCACATGCTGTCAGAAATAATTAATGTGTAGGCTGTCTTGATGAATTGTTTTTCTCTTTCTTGTTAAATGTTTGTAATAAAAATATTTAATGATAAATAACTATTTTAAATTTTAAATATTTATTACATGGCATGACCCACTGGGCAGAGGCAAGGGAATATAGTCAACAAGGAAGATGATGTAAAAACAGAAATATAAAGAAAAGAAGGTGGCAGAGTAGAAGCAGGAGTGCCCAAATCTCTCCAAAACCCCCCTCCAACCAACCTTAAAATAAAGCTTCAAAACAATTAATAAAGTGGCAGATCCAACAAAGCAATTTTCCTGCAGAAAATAACTTGGAAGATAGGGAGAAAAGGTCTCTTCCACTGGGGTGAGAAGGGAGGGCAATCCACAACAGTGCAGGCCAACAGAGAAGCACCCCATAACACTCACTGCTCCAAGTTCTGAACCCAGGTCCAGGCCATCCTAAAGATCCCAAGACCCTGCCTAAGCCAGCAGCTGAGTAATCCCATACCTTCCCCTCAGAATTCTGAGCCCCAGAACAACACCTGCTAGTGTGCTTGGCCAGTGAAAGCCTCCAGTGAGGCCTTTTGTGAGGCTGGAAGCACCAGTGAGAGCCCTGAACGTGGTCTAGAGCCACAACAGTGTGTCTGACCCTGCAAACCAAAAGCAGACCCTGAGAAGAGTGAATCAGCTGTGGGAGGCAAGTTCCAGAGCTCTCAACCCACAGACCATCATACCATCTTGGAAGATTTGAAACTTGTAGACACTCAAAACCAGGTCTGAGGATAACGTCAAGAAAATTCTAAAATTCAAGAGAGTGCCTCCTCTACTCTGGGAATAGAACCCACTGAAAATAAAAGTCAAGAAAAAGACTGGGAAAATGAGCAAATATCCAAAAAAAAATCTCCTAACCATAGAAAATTATAATAGAGACAAAGTACAGCAAGGCACAAACGTGGAAAGAGATAATGAGATCAAAGCAGCTACATGCAAAACTTCAAAGAAAAATGAGAATGGGTCTGATTCTCTGGAAGAGTTCAAAAAGGTTTTCAAAAATCAAATAATAGTGGCAAAGGAAAAAAAGGAGAAAAGAAATAAAAGTGATGCATGAAGAAAATAACACCTTAAAAAGCAGAATTGACCAAAGAGTAAAAGAGGCAATATAATCCACTGAAGAGAATAATTCTTTAAAAAGTAGAATTGGCCAAATGGGAAAAGAGATACAAAAATCCAGTGAAGCAAAGAACTTTTAAAAAAGTAGAAATGGGGGGCAGCTGGGTAGCTCAGTGGAGTGAGAGTCAGGTCTAGAGACAGGAGGTCCTAGGTTCAAACCTGGCCTCAGCCACTTCCCAGCTGTGTGACCCTGGGCAAGTCACTTGACCCCCATTGCCCACCCTTACTAATCTTCCACCTATGAGACAATACACCGAAGTACAAGGGTTTAAAAAAAAAAAAAGTAGAAATGGCCCAGTGGGAAAAGAGGATGAAAAAGTTCAATGAAGAAAATAATTTCTTAAAAATTAGAATAGGGCAAGTGCAAGCTAATGATTTCATGAGACATTTATAAACAATAAAACAAATTCAAAAGAATGAAAAAAAGAAAATATGAAGTACCTCATTAAAAAAAAACAGATCCAGAAGAGATAATTTAAGAATTACTATCCTCCCTGAAAGCCATGATTAATAAAAAAAATTGAGATAATATATAAGAAATTATCAAAGAGAACTGCCCTGATATATTTGAACCAGAGGGTAAAATGAAAATTGAAAGGATTCACTGATCATCTCCTGAGATTCCCATAGGAAAACTCCTAGAAATATAGCCAAATTCCAGAGCTCCCAGGCTAAGGAGAAAACACTGCAGGTAGCCAGAAAAAAACAATTCAAATATCATATAGCCACAGTCAAGATTACACAGGGCTTAGCAGCTTCTATATTAAAGGATCAGATGGCTTAGAATATATTTCAGAAGGCATTCTGTTTACATTGCTATAATTGAATATGGTACTTGTAACTTAAGAATTTTATCATTATTACAGTAATTAGAAGAAGTATATGTAGATAGAGGATATAGAAATAAATTGACTATGATGGCATGATATAAGAAAATCAAAATGTGAAAAAAGAGGATTGTACTGAAAGAAGAGGGAAGGGAAAGAGTTAGAATTGGATAAATTATCTTACCTGAGAGGCACAAAAAAAACTATTAAAGTTGGGGGTAGAAGAGGGTGATGATCAGCAATGCTTAAACCTTACTCTCATTGGAATTGACTCAGAGAGGAAAAGAAATCCATACTCAGTTGGGTATCTAAATCTAAGTTATCCTGTAGGGAAGTAGGAGAGGAATTTATTCAGACCAAGTAGTGGTATTTTACTAGATTTACTAGGTGCCCAGTTTTATGGCCCTTTAGGCATGGTTCCAAATTGCTTTCCAGAATGGTTGGATCAATTCACAACTCCACTAACAGTGCATTAGTGCCCCAATTTTCCCCCTCCAGCATTTGTCATTTTCTTTTTCTGTCATTACAGCCAATTTGCTAGGCATAAAATGGTACCTTAGAGTTGTCTTAACCTTCAGTTCTCTAACCAGTAGTGATTTGGAGCATTCTTCATATGATTATTGATAGCACTGATTTCTTCATTTGAAAATTGCCTGTTCATGATGTCCTTTGTTTTTGTTTAAACCCTCACCTTCTGTCTTAAAATCAGTACTCTGTATTGGTTCCAAGGCAGAAGAGAGTTAAGGGCTAGACAATGGGAGTTGTGACTTGCCCAGGGTCACACAGCTAGGACATGTCTGAGGTCAGATTTGAACCTAGGACCTGCCATCTCTAGGGCTTGCTCTCAATCCACTGAGCCACCCAGCTGCCCCTTTAATGATGTCCTTTGACCATTTCTTATATTTTTATAAATTTGACTCAGTTCTCTATATATCTGAGAAATGAGACCTTTATCAGAGACATTTGCTGTCATTTTTTCCCAGTTGTCCACTTTCCTTCTAATCTTGGATGCATTGGTTTTATTTATGCAAAACCTTTTTAATTTAATATAATCAAAATTAAGAGCCAGAATATCTTGAGTAAACTGGACTACAGATCTGTGAAGGGTGGTAATAAGGCCCAGCCAGTAAAGGCTTTGGATTCCAAAAAGGGAAAGATTTATCTTCACATTCTTCAATACATCTCCAACCCTTGGCACAGCCTCTTTAGGAGACCTCTTAAATGCCTTTAGGAGGATTGGGTCTAAACTGCCTTCTAGCTCTCCTCCTCCAGAGAAAGAACTGAGAGAGTCTAAATTCAGATCAAAGCATTCTTTTTTTACTTTAATTTTTTTTTTTTGCAGGGGATAGAGGGGGAGGAGTTTGTCTGTTTTCTTTTACAATATGGTTAATATGAAAATGTGTTTTGCGTGATTATACATGTATAATCTATAGCAAATTGCTTTCCTTATCAAGGAGGGAGGAAGAAGAGGGAAAGAGAGAACTGGGAGCTCAAAATTTTATAAATGGACATTACAAACAGTTTTTACATGTAATTGGGAAAAATTAAATCAATAAATGACTTGACAAAACCACCTTTTACATGCTTCTCTGTAGCTTTTCCTCTAGTGTCCAAGTACAGAAACCTGCAATATCTTCAGAGGAACTCATCTGAAACCAGTCATGCCAAGCCTTATCCCAGGAAGCATCAGGGTGGAGAGCTCTGTCTGGGGAGGGATCAGCTGCCCAGCTGGTATACACTTGGGGGATGGAAGTCACTGCAAATATCAGCCAATGCAAACTGTAATTAGGAAAGTAAACCTGCTGTAGGAAAAAAAGAGTCCAGTGGGGCAGGCCAAAGAGATCCTGTTTGTGTTATTGGTTGCTTGGGATTACCCTTGTCATGCCATCTTTTTTATTTGATTCTTTCAATTTTTCTTTCACATAAATATATTTATTAAAAATAGATAAAGCCACGAGAGAACATTTGTCAGAGTGAATAGAATTTTAACGTCGGGAAGACCAGAGTCAAAGCTGGGTGTCTGATACATAGGGGCCCCTGAGACTATAGACCAGTGATGGCGAACCTTTTAGAGACCGAGTGCCCAAACCACACCCTCATGCCGCATGTGAGCCGCCCCCTTGCCCCTGGCAGGGGAGGGAGGAAGCGCTCCCATTGGCTGCTGGACAGAGGGGTGGGGCCTGTGAGAAATGTCCTCAGACTGGTGGAGAGGGGGAGGGGGAGGGAGTGTGCCATAGGCTCACCAACAGGCCCATCAGCCAAGTTCAGTAGAATGTGAGCTGGAGGGCAGGGCCAGTTCCCTTTTGCCTTTGTGTCCTGAGGGCCTGTCTTGCAGGAGCTGCTGCTGCTTAAAGAGGCTTAGTGACTCGAACTAGGGATTTAGATCAGAAGGGAGCTCAGAGGACTAACTTCCCCTGAGGGAGCCTCCCTGGGGAGTTTGGTGAAGCCAGAGGAGCCCTTCTCAGAATCAGGTTTTTCAAAGCATAAAATAAAATTATTCTGAAATACATTATCTCTGAAAAAGTATCAAAGTATTTTTATATCATCCATATAATATACATCACAAAATATTCTTAAAAGCAAATCTTCCTCAGAATGTTAGAAAACATGTTAAAAAATGGTTTTTACACATAATTTGGGGGGGGGGGAAGAGACTATTACTGAACAAAAAACAATGTTTTTTTATGGGCCCAGGTTCAGAATTGCTGATGGTCCAAACCCTTCTTTCTGCGGCCACGTGAGGAAACGAAGATAGAAATGAGGAGATTCTCTCAAGGAGACACGACTTGAACCCTGGTTCTCCCGATTCCAGGCCCGGAGCTCTGCCTACCATACTACCTCGCGGCCCCCAAGTCAGTCACCTGGTTAACGAGCTGGACCTGCCCAAATGCCGAGGAAGGAGGCAGGGATGGACATACGCAAATTAAGTGGGGATGTTGCTTTGCATGCAGATTTGATCAAGGGGCCAACATTCATCCCGGAGCATTAGTGCTGCTCGATGTTATTCAAAGTGCCCCGGAGCCCTCTGGGAGCCGAGCTGCCGATGGGATCGATACCGGCTGATGTGCAGATTCATAGCAGGTGTCCGAGCTGGCGGATACACAAGATGCGCAGACGGGCTGCTGGTCAAACTACGGAATCACAGATTCGGTGCCGAAGGAACCTGAGCAGTCATCAGAGTCCGCCCCGGCCCATTTTGTGTTTGACAAAACTGAGGCACAAAAATGAAGAGGCTTGTCTAGGACCGCTGAGATAGGATTTGAACTCAGGCTCTCCCTGACTTTGAGTCCAATGACCCGTTGTCGAGGTCCTTGATGGCAAACCTATGGCACGCGTGTCCGCCATTTTCGATGGCACACGGCCGCCTACAGAGCAGTGTGGGGCCACAGGCTGAGGATGAAACCTTTGCTGTGGTGTAGTGTAGACGCTGTGCCGGAGGTCTGTAGGCCAAAACAGCTGTCACTAAGCAGGTAAGTTAAATAATTCATTTTAGGTTTATGAAATATATTTTTGTTATTATACTATATTTTTGTTATTTAAACTATAAATATCACAAAATTATGGTTTTTTCTCAAAGGGATGCGCCGCCCGAGGGATGCTCGGTTTTTTGACGAATCTTGACACACCGAGCTCCAAAGGTGCCCATCCTGGGCCAGGCCATGCTACCTCCTGATTGCTTTGTATATCTATGCAAATAAGCTATCTGTAGTTTGATATGTTTATTAGGTATCAATCAATACCACAGCAAATTAGGTGTCCACTGATTTGATACTAAAGCTTTATATTAATATAGATTTGTGCAAATGTATGCAAATGATTTTTATTTCAAGCCCTCACCTTCTCTTAGAATCAATACTGTATATTGGTTCCAAGGAAGAAGAGTGGTAAGGACTAAGTCATGGGTGAAGTGACTTGCCCAGGGCCACACAGCTAGGAAGTGTCTGAGGCCAGCTTTGAGCCTAGGACCTCCCATCTCTAGGCCTGTCTCTCAATCCACTGAGCCACCCAGCTGCCCCCTCAATAAATCATTAACAGTGCTTTAATATTTACTCACACATATTAAGTTTCAGCATTGCTTTATCTACAAATAGGTCAATTAGTTGTGCCATTTTACATTCAAAATACAAGTCACGTCGCTTTACAGATATAGCAATGACTTATCAAGACCATTTTATAAGTGATTGAGCAGAGGATCATGGAGTGGAAGTTGGAAGGGACCTAAAAGGTCATCTATTCCGACCCCTTCATTTTGTAGGATAGGGAAACTGAGGCACAAAGAGGTAAAATGAATTGCCTCAAATCCAGCAGGCAGTAAGTACCAGATTCATAATTTGAACTCAGGTCCTCTCAGTTCAAATGC
Organism: Gracilinanus agilis; assembly: GCF_016433145.1. Lineage (NCBI taxonomy): Eukaryota > Metazoa > Chordata > Mammalia > Didelphimorphia > Didelphidae > Gracilinanus > Gracilinanus agilis. The sequence continues at coordinate 489,590,277 of NC_058133.1, read as the reverse complement.
AGGACTCCTTCCAATGCAGCATTTGGGAAAAGCAGACTGAGCATTCCTGAGGGGCTCCAGCCCCCTCCAGTGGGACTAAAGGCATCTGCCAGCTTCCCAATGACTCCTGTCGGTCACTGGGGCTGCACAGCTCCTTCTCTCCGTCTGACGTGGTGAAATGCCTTTATATAAGGATTCACATATACAATTAGAGCATTATGTAAGACTCTGTGGTATTTTCAGAGGCTCATAATGGGGTATGAAACGTTATTTGCCCTGCATTCAATGCCGCTTTGCTGGCAGCTGATCCACGCGTCTGCTGGGTCGGCCAAGATCTGTGCAGGGGACCCACATTGGTGCTTGCTGTCCCATGGTAGGCTACCCCAGGATAGGTGGCAGAAAGCTTGCTGTGGAGAGCCAGAGAAAAAACCTGGGTGACTCGAACTCCATCCTTTGGATGAGGATCAGGGATGCCCCTTCAGGAGGCCCTTCCTGCAACATCTAATCTCCATCTATCCTGAACAAGCCCCACAAGCCCCATGAGGGGAAATGACAAGAGCAAGGCACTAAGAATGGAATTGGTTCTTCCTTGAAGATGAGAGGTTATCGTTTATAATTTCTGTATACAGGGAACCCCTGACTTGTTGGGATTGGGGAGCCTCCCATGGAACCATATAGGAGCCAAAACATGTGGCCATTCACACAGAAGCCCCCCACAGCCCACCCACCCTCCCCAGGCTCAGCCCAGCAACTAGAGAACTCCCTGATCACTCCACCCCGCTCCCTCTCGTTTGAGGCAAGGGAGAAATTACTGCAAAGCAGAAGCAATAAGGTGGGGGACCTTTTCTACCCCGCTTCCTCCTTCCAAGATATATTCCCCAGCCTTCAAAGCAGAACATTTAGCTCTGCCTTTCCAAGACTGACGCAAAGACAAAAATACCCAGAGCTCAGAAACGGAGCCTTTCCAAATAATTCTCTAATGCTGATAAATGATGTAAATGGAAGTATTTAAATAAAGCTTTAAGATTTACATGTCATCATTGACCCATGTCAACTCACAACACTGAGAGTTTTACACTTGTCACTTTACAGATGGGGAAACTGAGGCAGGCAGAGTTAGTGACTTGCCCAGGGTCCCACTGCTAATAAGTGCTTGAACTCTGGGCTCTATCCACTGAGCCACCCGGCTGGATTTGACTAGATGAGATATTCTTTGCCCTTTTTCTGACATGGATCCCGTGGGCAAGCCGATGAAACCTTCGAATGCCTTCTCAGAATTGTGTTTTTTGATGCATAAAATAAAACACAGAGGGCTTTTTGTCATTGTTCAGTTGTTTCAATCATGTCTGACTCTTCATGACGCCATTTGGGGTTTTCTTGGCAGAGATACTGGAGTGCTTTGCCATTTCCTGTTCTATCTTTTTTGACAGATGAGGAAACCGAGGCCAACAGGGTTAAATGACTTGCCCAGGGTCACTGGGCTAGGAAGTATCTGAGTCCAAATTTGAACTCAGGTTTTCCTGCCTTCAGGCCCGGAACTCTATCCACTGTGCCACCTAGCTGCCTTGGGGTCATAAAGGAAACCAATCATATGGAAATGCTGTTATCAAAAAAAGTTTTTTCCAAAAACTGAGTTCACAGACCCCGGGCTAAGAAGCCCTGGACTCACAGTCTCCAGAGATCCCTTCCATCATGATGCAGAATCCTGTGGTCTTAAAGCCCATACTATAACTCCAGAGAAGGGGAGATGGAGAAATGTGTCCAGAGCAGATTGATGCAGTAAGAAAAACACAATAGACATACACATACACAAACCACTAGATTTGGGGTCCAAAGACCTGAGTTCAAATCCCATCATTTATCCTTAATACCTACAAAGTCAGGACTACTAGGTAGTTTAGTAGTTAACATTCTAGGCCATAAGTCAGGAAGACTCATCTTCTTGAGTTCAAATCCAGACACAAACATGCCCCAGCTGTGTGACCCTAGACAAGTCATTTAACCCTGTTTGCCTCAGTTTTCTCATCTGTCAAATGACTGGAGAAAGAAATGGAAAAGCACTTCAGGATCTCTGCCAAGAAACCCCCAAATGGGGTCACGAAGAGTCAGACATGAGGGAACAATAACAGCCTACAAAGTTACTTCTCTGCTCTGTGCCAGTTTTCCCCTGAAAAACAAGAAAATTGGATGAGATCACCCCTAAGGTCTCTTTCTGCTCAAAAGCTATTGTAGAAGGGGCAGCTGGGTAGCTCAATAGATTGAGAGGCAGGAGATCCTGGGTTCAAATCTGACCTCAGACACTTCTTAGATGGGTGACCCTGGGCAAGTCACTTCACACCCAGTGTCTAGCCCTTACCGCTCTTCTGCCTTGGAACCAATACACAGTATTAATTCTAAGATGGAAGGTGAGGGTTAAAAAAAAAAAAATCCATGGTGGGGACAGCTGGGTGACTCAGCAGATGATCCTGGGTTCTCAGACAGAAGGTAAGGGTTGTTATTTTGCTTTAATGTCCAGTGGTCTTAGCCCCAACAGCCTGGGCTCAGCATCCATCGGGAAGACAGCTGAAGGCTCCCACCGACCCCATCGGCCCCCACAGTGACTCCACTAGAAAAAGAAGACTCCCTGCAACCAAACCTACGAGCCCAGTAAGTTTGCCCCAGCCTAGGAGGAGGAGAAGAATAGAAATCCTTCAAGCCCAGCCCTCGCTGGCTCGCCAGTCCCCCAGATTGCAGCAGGAGGCCACCATCCTCACTCCCCCGGGCTCCATTTGCTGTAATGACTCCCTCTCCCTGCTAGGGGACTCCCCCTGGTTTCTCGTGGGGGTGGGGACAGGGGCAGGCTTGGGAGGGGGCTCAGGCTGAGCTGGAGGCTCTCTGCTTCATTACCGACCAGCAGAGCCTCCACATCAGGGGCGGAGGGCAGCTCATCGCTCATGGTATGATCGATGATTTAGTCAAGTGAACACAAGCTCTAACAATCCCACCTCTGTGTAGAAATCGCTGCCTGGAAAGCCTGGCTTGCAAATGTCACCGTGATAGGAGGGGAAAGCTGAGCGATTTTTGGGGGGGAAGCCAGAGGGATGGGAAGGCCCCCCCCCTCCTCAGGGTACCTCTGTGTGGAGGCCAATTCCAACTCCCAGTTGCCATGACAACAATATTCTGCAGCAGGGCCTCATTTTCATATTAATGGTGACCTGTGGGAAAGGGAGAAGGGCATCTCCTCCAGAAACTTGGTTTGGGAGGGTGACTAGGCTTTCCCCTTCCTGCAGAAAGCCATTGTAGGGTATTTTCAGATGAAGGAAACAAACCGTGTAATTTGGAGAACGGAGAGTACATGCCTGGAATGGAATATGATTGGGCTGTAAGAAACTGGGAGGAGGATAAATGCCGAGAAATACCAACAGACTTGCATGAACAGATGCAGAGAGAAGCAGGCAGGTAGACTCCATGGCTGCCAGAGAGAGCAACTAACAAAAGAATTGAAAACAAGTGTTGCAAAATTATAAACAAACAAACAAACAAACAAAAACAGGTTTGGACCCAAAGAAGAGAGAAAAGAAAAAAAGCTGCAGAGGTTTGTGGGAAAAGGTCCCTGGGTGTGGGACATTGCGGATATTGTCAGCTTTTCTCAGTGCATTATTTTTGTGGATGTTTTTCTTTTTTTCTTTTAAAAATTATTTCTTGGGAGTAGCTGGGTAGCTCAATGGATTGAGAGCCAGGCCTAGAGACGGGAGATCCTAAGTTCAAATCTGGCCTCAGACACTTCCTAGCTGTGTGACCCTGGGCAAGTCACTTGACTCCCATTGCCTACCCTTACCACACTTCTGCCTTGGAGCCAATACACAGTATTGACTCCAAGACGGAAGGTGAGGGTTTAAAAAAATTTATTTCTTATACAAGACAGATCTCTGGGAGTGAGGAGGAGGGGGATACGGGGGAAATTTTATGCCATGTAAAAAAAATATCTATAAAAAAATTTTAAGAGAATAGAAACCACTTATTTAAGTTGAAAATCAACCTGAAATTAAGTATCAAAGGGCCCTTGAAAGGTCATTTTGTCCATCCTCCTGTTTCTAACTAAACCATCCCAGATAACTTCTCTTCCTTTGTTACTAGGCGATCCAGATCTAGTCAGGAGGTCTGGCTTCAAAAAACTATTATTTACTACCTGGGTGACCTTGGACTAATCATTTGCTTTTTGGGGTCTTCAGCTGTACCTGTAACCTCTGTATATAACCAGTGAGTCTGAACCCAATTTTGTAGCTTTCTCACTGAAAATGTTTTGGCTCAGACCCTCGCCCAGGGCTTTCCTATTTTTTTTTTCCAAATTTCCAAATTTCCAGAATTTGACTTATGGGTGAGGAAAAAGACAGAGACAGAGAGGGGAGGGAGGAGAGAGAAGCAGGGAAAGAGGGGGAGAGCTAAAGACCTCAACTCAATTGTAAGCCTTCAGGCTAATAAGATGTCACATATAGGCCAGGTTTTATTTAACTCAAAAATAGAAAGGATCTATGGCTGAGCCCAGGAACTGTCTCCACCATCACCAGACCCCCTCATTGTCAGGGCTTCCCTTCTGAAATAAGCTGACCTCTGCCTATTGGAGGTCTGCAGGAAACCCAGAAGTCTCAGAAGGATTCCCCTAAACCAGTCTGGCCGGAGAAGACCATCCCTGATGACCACCGAGAAATGGATGAAGATGGCGAGCCTGTTCTGCAGATCTCCTCATAGACAACTTCTTCCGCCCCAGTCTTCCTCCCAGTCACTTGCCTTTGCCAGTCACAATGTCAACCTCAGGCGCCCCCTTCCCCAAAGTTGCCTATCCTTGAGGTCCCGTGCGGAACCCAAACACTTTCGGTACCCCTCCGGCCCTCCTCGCCCCACCCTCCCTCGTCCCTGGTCACCTGTAGGTCAGTCTCCTGCCCCCTCGTCTGTCAAGGATTCAGCTCTCCTGGAAAACCAATGAAGCCCACTTCCTGTTACTTGAGCCAGGCAGACTTCTCCCTGCAATCCCGCCTCCTGCCCACCTCGCTACTAGATCTTTTAACTCTATTGGGTGCCTTTAGAATTCTTTAGGGGGGATCCTCTCCCCATAATGTAACATCCCTGTGTGCATCTCGTCTCGATTTGGGGGGGTTGTTTCAATATAAGCTCTATGGGGACGGGGGCTGTGTTTTAGCCTTCCTTGGAATCTCCAGTCCACAACCCAATGCCAGGCACAGTGTAAGTGCTTCATAAAGCCTGTTGACCACCTGACTGACTGGCCCCTTTCCCGGATGGGTCACCACCCCAAATACCCCAAAGGGAAGAGAATTCAGGGCTCCCAGAGGCAGCTGGTAGGGGTTGCTACTTTCCCTAGCAAATTCTCCAGTCCTTCAGCCTCTTCTCTCCAAGATCTGCACAGTCTGCATGATTCAAAAGATGGCGGAGGGGGGGGCAGCTGGGTGGCTCAGTGGATTGAGAGCCAGGCCTAGAGATGGGAGGTCCTGGGTTCAAATCTGGCCTCAGACACTTCCCAGCTGTGTGACCCTGGGCAAGTCACTTGATACCCATTGCCTAGCCCTTACCACTCTTCTGCCTTGGAGTCAATACTTAGTATTGACTCCAAGATGGAAGGTAAGGGTTTAAAAAAGAAAAAAAAAAAAAAGACCAGGGACAGGCAAAGTTCTGTTCCTCCCCATCATGACTCTCTGCCTCTTACTTACTGATTCTGACTCTGCTGTTCTCAGCCTGAACCAGGCAGGAGCTTTGAGGGGAAGAAGGGAACAAGCCCTTACTAAACCTGCTTAGGACTGTTATCTCATTTGAGCCTCGAAACAACTCTGAGAGATAAGTGCTATTCATATCCCCTTTTACAGATGAGGAAACTGAGCAGGTGGCAATTAAGTGACTTGCCCAAGGTCACACAGCTAGTAAATATCTGAGGCTAGATTTGAACCATCTGATTCTTTCCAGTGTGCCACCTAGCTGCCTGCTTTGCTCAGGAATTAATTCCTCTGCTACTCCACTGCAATGGCTCCCTTGCCACCAGTTCACCATTCTGTAAATCCCAAGTTAGTTTAGGAATTCTAGACCAACATGGCCTCTTCTCCCATCTGCTAGCATCCCTGGGGCCATGTGTTTTCCTGGAAAGATCCTGTGGTTCCATGGTCTTCCTCCCAAGGATTCAAGGTGGCATCTGAATTTAAGGACAGCTAGAGGGCACAGTGCTGGGCTTGGAGCCATGAGGACTCAATTTCCTGATTTCAAATCTGGCCTCAGGTACTTCCTAGTTGTGTGACCTTGGGAAAGTCACTTAACCCTGTTTGCTTCAGTTTCCTCATCTATTAAAATGAGCTGGAGAAGGAAATGGCAAAGCACTCCAGTATCTTTATCAAGAAAACCCCAAATTGGATCATGGAGAGTCAGATACAACTAATCAACCAAAAGAAGAAATCTGCATTTTTATCTATTTCTCCTTTCTAATGTCTCTCTTCAATTTTCCTACCCCTGTACTTCCTGCAGAACTCCCATTTGAGGGCAAAACCTAAGGGTGTTTTTCAGGTGAATGAACTAGCCATTAGCATCAAGGTGGCATTCACCAGAGAGCTGGGACCCAGGTCAAGACATACCTGGTCAAGAAATTGACTTTGTCCCAAACATAACACAACTGGCTTGGGAGACAGTAGAGAGAAGGGATTCTTCCTTGGAGCCTCTCTAGGCACACACAACTGCATGTAAAATAAAAGGTTAAATATTAACAAAAGAGCACAAAAAGGGAGTCAAATGCTATGTAACTAACTCTAATGATTAATCTTAGCCTCAACAAAGGGATGAGGTGGAGGCCTATGAGTATAGAAGGTTGGATTTGCTGCCAGACGCAATGGATATGGTGCCAGTTCACTATGGAGAGGGGTTAGGAATTTTTTAGCCAATAGAAACCAAAGATAGCAGTAAAACTTTAAGAAATAAAATAAAACAATAGGCTTGGATGATCTCTAAGGCACCTTTCACTTCCAACTTCATGCTTAAATACCACAGTGCCCTCTATCATTTGTTCCAATAAAGACTGCCCTCTTTGTCATCCTCATTTCCTTACAGTTTGACAAAATATGAATTAATTCACAAGTATTTAAGTCCTTACTCTATGCCTAGAAATATGGGCAAGGGCAAGGAAGGGAGACACACAAAAATTATGAAATGCTATCTATTTCCTCAAGAAAGGAAAGATGGAAGAAAGGAGGAAGGGAGGAAGGGAGGAAGGGAGGAAGGGAAGGAAGGAAAGAAGGAAGGAAGGAAGGAGAGAGCAAAGGAAGAAAGGAAAGAAACACTTAAAGCACCTACTACACGCCAGGTACTCTGCTTTACAATTATTTTATTTGATCCTCACAACAATTCTGACAGATGCTATTATGATCCCTGTTTTACAGCTGAGGAAACTGAGGCAAACAGAGGTTAAGTAACTTTCCTGAATGGCTATTACATGTCTGAGGTTAGAATTGAACTCAGGTCTTCAAACTGCAGGTCTTGTGGTCTATCCACTGCACTGCCTAGGTTACAATCTCATTTTAGAGATGACACACATTTATTCATTCAATCATTTATTCATTTCTCAGTGCCTCGCACAGTGTCTGGCACATAATAGATATCTAATAATACTTAAGGATTGCCTGACAAACATTCAGAACCTACTCTGTCTCTAGCTCCATGCTAGGTACTAGAAGAAATGCCAAATATAAGTAGGACTCAGTCCCTGCCCTCACGAAGCTGAGACCAGTAAGAATTGGAGTCACTAGTATATGAACAGGGAATACAAACCATAAGCCATCAGTTGCTAAACAGGAACTGTGAAAGTGGGGATTGAACTTTAGGTAAACTTCCCATCTCCCTCAGTACTTGGCATAGTGATGCGAGTTATAGGAATATATTGTTCAATAAAATAAAGAATGAATGGACAAAGTGCTGCAGAGTTCTATACACACAGAAGGTGCTTAGTAAATGCTTATTGAACAAAGGAGGAGCGCATGAATGAATGAACAAATATTGTAGGAGTTCAAAGGAAAGACATCAGATCATCAGAAACTAGAACAGAAAAATCTTCATGGCAGAAACACAACTTGAAAGGGGCTAAGATTTCAACAGCCAAAAGGAAGAAGGGAGGGTATTCTATAGAGAGCCAGCTCTATATTTTGGGGGGTCCTGAGTGGTGGTTAGTGGCATCGGATTGAAAAGACCAGCAACAGAAAACTGAGAACAGCCAGACTAAATGTTTAGCTCATAGCTGCTCCAACTGCTGTGGAGTTTAGAGTTTATTATATACTGGTTTCAAACAAAGAACCCAAAGAAAGAATCACAGCTGTGAAGGGGTTACAAATCATACAAAAACCCATTAAAGCCTAAAAAGTAGAGAGATAGGTCCAGGGTCAAATGCCAAATTCCAACCACCAATTAGTAGGGGGTTAATTCTGGGAGCAGAAATATATTTCATAGAGATTTTTGACTAATTGAGTCCTGTCCTCTAGATTTATAGGACTGCACCTGGTCAGATAAAGTCTTGTCTAGCTTTGTCTGGTACGGCCTTGACTATATTTTTTAGAGTTCAGGCTTCTTAATTATCAAGGAGAAAAATGGTTAACTCAGTAGCTGCTGGTCTGCTAAGGACTCATAGCTTTCCAATAAGAATATTAAGAAAAGGTGTGGATCTGAAAAGGAGTCAAAAGAGGAGTCTCAGATTTTTACCTTAGATGGTCCATTCTGTCTATGTCCTGACATGCAATGCAGAAAAAATCACACACACAGTTTTACTTGCCAATGATTTTGTAATGGGATCCAGATAAAATATCTATTACAGACTCTATTTCTCTAAATGACTTCCAATAGCCTCCTGGAGGGATCAAGTTGTTTTTGGATTAACCAACTTGCTGGTACCAGAGCTTTTCAGGGCTCAGGTGACCAGGAC
>NC_058133.1:489550927-489577024 GCF_016433145.1 Gracilinanus agilis | reverse complement strand
GAAGGAAGGAAGGAAGGAAGGAAGGAAGGAAGGAAGGAAGGAAGGAAGGAAGGAAGGAAGGAAGGGAAAAAGAGAAAGAAAGAAAAAGAGGAAGAGAGGAAGAAAGAAAGAGAGGAAGAGAGGAAGAGAGGAAGAAAAAAAGAAAGAGAAGCAAGGGGCAGCTAGGTGGCTTGGTAGAGTCACTTAAACCCCATTGCCTAACCTTTACTGCTCTTCTGCCTGGAACCTATACATGGTATTGATTCTAAGATGGGAGGTAAGTGTTTAAAAATAAATAAACAAAGAAATTCTTCATCATCTCCCAGCAGCTATATTATGTAAGATCTTCAAATCAAGTCAGAGAAGTTTAGATTGGATATAGCAGGGAAGAAGGAGCCATTACAGGGTGTTTTTTTTTATTATTATTAAATTTTATTTTTTCAATTACATGTAAAAACAATTTTTGCCAATTGCCTTCTGACATTTTGAGATCCCCATTCTCTCCCGTTCTCCCTCTCCCAGGCAATAGATATTTCCACATTCCCCATGTTATAAATAGAGACACATAGCACTTTAAAAAATGTAAAACTCATAAAGTGAAAGCTGGAGTACTTTGTTCTGCAGCTTTACAGGGTTTTGAGAGTGGGAAGGACCTCATGAAAGCTGTGCTTGTGGGAAATCACTCTGGGAATGGAGTCTTTTCCATTCAAATGGAAGCTCCCAGAGGGCTGGCCTTGTGTTTGTTTTTGTAATCCCAGCATGGAGCCTAATTCTTGGGTTCAGTGCCTGAAATGTGCCTCTTCTGGCACGGATCCTAGAAGTCAGCCAGGTGAGGACAAGGCAAGAAGGGCCCCAGCCGGGGAGGGTCAGGCAATGGAACAAAGAGGGGATGAATGTGTCAAAGGAGAAAAATCCGTGAGCTCCGGAGGCTGGCTGTGCAACTGAGAAGGAAAGGAGCTAAGCTAAGGTTTCAAAGCCAGGGAGTACAAGGGAGATTGAGTTATGGAGGAGGAGGAGGATTCAGTCCTGGGCTGGTTACCTGTCTGTGACATTCAAATCCAGGAGGCTTAGAAAAACTAGAGGAGAGAATAAGAGGCCAGAATGCCATTAGAAAGAATCGACAAGTTTTCTGAGGTTGCTCACAGAGAGGGGCAGGAAGGGCCACCGATAAAGCCTCCAAGAAAGTCCATATTTAAGATGTGGCAGGAGAAGAGCCAGGCAAGGAGGCAGGGAAGACCAGGCCGGAGAGAAAGAAATCGATTGAGGAATGTTCAACTTCACCAAAGCCAAGCAGAGCAGGGCCATGTGGTCAATGAAGCCAAACGTAGCAGAAAGGGCCAAAATTCAGAGATCCTGGCAGCTAGGGGGCTCAGTGAATAGAGTGCCAGGCCTAGGGATGGGAGGTCTTGGGTTCAAATCTGACCTCACATAGTTCCTAACTATGTGACCCTGCCCAAGTAACTTAACCCTTCTAGTCTAGCCCTTATCATTCTTCTGCCTTAAGTGGCTACTATGGGCAAATCCTTGTGCCAGCCCTAAGAATTCAAAGACAAAAGTACACAGAAAAGCAAATACAAAGTTACACAAATGAATTTCAAGGAGAAGAAAGATGAGGCAGCCTGGAAAGGAATGATGGGGCCTTGTTTAGCGTTCGGACTGGACCTTGAAGGCTTCCTTCCTAACTGATTAAAGGACATAAGAGGTGGCGGAAAGAGAGAGGTGGATGATGACTTCAAGGAGGAAATTCTGAAGAAAGGGAAGAATGTTTCAGGGAGTTCAGGGTGTGGGTGGAGAGGAAATAGAGGCAACAGGGATAGAAATCTGACAATGAAAGGAAGGAGATGGGTTGATTGCAAACAAAGGCAAATTGTTTTGTTTGTTTTTTAATCCTCTCTGGGGGTCAAGATAAGTGAAACAAGAATGTTTGAGTTAACAAGAATGTTTGAGTTTAAAAAAATAATAACTCAGAAAAGGCTAGGCTGAAAGTGATAGTGCAAGAGTGGCTAAATGTGACAGCAAGAGCTCTCTATTCCAAATTAATTAATTAAATAGAATTTTGCTAATTAAAAAAAGAAAAGGGGGCAGCTGGGTAGCTCAGTGGATTGAGAGTCAGACCTAGAGACAGGAGGTCCAGGGTTCAAATCCGGCCTCAGACACTTCCCAGCTGTGTAACCCTGGGCAAGTCACTTGACCCCCATTGCCCACCCTTACCACTCTTCCACTCTTCCACCAAGGAGCCAATACACAGAAGTTAAAGGTTTTAAAAACAAACAAACAAAAAAAAAAAAAAACAAGAGCTCTCAAGAGTTGGACAATGGAATCCACAAGACCAGAGTTCTCATCCTGCCTATGTGTCATAGTTTTGCCATCTGTAAAACTGGGAACGGCAGTATGTTTCAGAGAAATATTGGAATCGCAATCAGAGGGTCTATTTCACATCCAACTCTGCCACTTACTACTTATGTGATCTTGGGTTCAGGAAACAAATTGATTTTTCAAATGACAGGGCAAACAGAGTCTAAGAGAACGTTTTACAATAGCAAATGGGGAAATAGATCACAACAAAAACAAGAAGACAACGAACACAAATGTTGTAACCAGGAGTGTCCTGTCTCTACTCTGGGCCTCAGATTCCCCCTCTGTAAAAATGATGAGGGTCAAAGTGTCTTATCTTCTGAGATTCCAAACTTAGAGGGACCTCAGAGGCCATTTAGCTCCAATCCCTCATTTAAAAACCAAACCAAACCAAACCCCTACCTTCCATCTTAAAATCCATATTGGTTCCTAGTTAGAAAAGCTATAAGGGCTAGGCAATGGGGATTAAGTGATTTGGGCAGTATCTGAGGTCACATTTGAACCCAGGACCTCCCATCTCTAAGCCTGGTTCTCTATCCACTGAGCCACCTTGCTACTCCCTCTCATTAGAAAGGAAGACATTTAGAAAGAAGCTGAAGCTAATTACTCAGTCAACGAGCAATTAATAAATCTATACCATGGCTCAGGCACTGTGCTAGATACTAGAGATGTAAAGATTTAAAAGAAAAAACAGTCCCTCTCTAGAAGAGCTTATGGTCTAGCGAGGGAAAATAGCATGGACGTGGGGCATTATATACAAGGTTAGATTCATCTATCATTCTGAAGAAGACCAATGACAACACGGAGGGAATTGGAATCAAGTGAGGCAGAGTCAGGTGCAGAAAGTCCTCAGCCTCCCTCCCTCCTCCAGAATCATCAGAGGCACTCCACGGGGCCTGCATGGTAGCTGGAACTGATTGATCCAAGCAGCCATTCTGTCAGGAGGAGCTTTCACTACCTTCTGAAGGTAGACATCCCCCTAAGACTCACCGATGGGTTTGAGGCTTCCAGGCTGCCCTACAGGTTAGCCCTTCTGCCAAGATGGTTTAAGTGGGATGTGCCTCTGCTCATGCCGCTGCTTCTTGGGGCCACAGGTGAGAGTTGGGTGAAAGGCAGGCACCAAAGGAGAACAAGCGCCCTGAAAATTGCTCAGCCAGCCCTCACATCAGAGCTATAAGTCCTCAAAGGAAACTAGAGAGTGAGAGGCAGAGATGAAGAGGAAGTGCATTCCAGGCATAAGGGACTGCCTGGGCAAAAACCCTAGAGGAGGGAAACAGAGGGCTACGTATGAAGAGCAAAAGTGGACTAGCCTAAAGTTGCATAGCATGACTTGCAGCTCTAAATCTATGCTACCACGAACCTCTCTAAGCCTCAGTTTCCTCCTTTGTAAAAAAAAAAAAGGGAGGAATGTGGTAGACTTGATAACTTCCAACTCTAAATGTATGGTTCTCACTACTGGGTCTATATCCCAGAGATAATAAAAAAAGGGGGGGGGGAGGACCTACTTTTACAAAAATATTTATAGCTGCCCTTTTTGTGGTGGCAAAGAATTGGACATTGAGGGGATGCCCATCCGCTGGGGAATGGCTGAACAAATAGTGATATATCATGCTGATGGCATAGTATTGTGGTGTAAGAAATGATGAGCAAGATGATTTCAGAAAAGCTGGAAAGATCTGCAGGAACTGATGCAGAGAGTAACAAGCAGAAACAGAAGAACACCAGACACAGTAACAGCATTATCCTGGAATGATCAACTGGGAAAGACTCAGCTACTCTCAGCAGTGCAAAGATCCAAAGCAATTCTGAAGGTCTTTTTATTTTTATTTGTGAAGGTCTTATGACAAAGAATGTTATACACCACCAGAGAAAAAACTGTTGAAGTCAGATGCAGAGCAAAGCATGCTGTGTCTCACATTCATTTATTTATGGTTTTATTTTGGGGTTTGGGTTTTATATGAATAATTTCTTACAATGAACAATATGGAGATAGGTTTGGCATGATAATACATGTATAACTCAGATCAAATTGCTTCCCATCGCCAGGGGAAAGGGAAGGAAGGGAGGGAGGGAGACAATTTGGATCTTAAAGCTTATCATGGAAAATGATGACATGTAATGGGCAAAACAAAATCTCTCTGAATTTTAAAAATGTATGCTTCTAATATCCTTTCTGTCTACCTCACTATTCTTAGTGATGTCAATCAAAGGATGAGAGTGAAATTTTCTGAAAATCAATTACACTGAAAAATATCAGATATTGTCATTCCAGGTAATGGTTATCCTTCCTTGGGTTCTAGACCTACCACTCCTAGGAGAGAGGGAGAGAGAAACAGGCAGATAGAGAAAGAAAGGAGATAGAGGAAAAACAGATAGACAAGGGAAAGAGAGACAGAGAGAGGAGGGAGAAAAGAGAAGAAAGGAGGAAGGAGAGAGGGAGCACAGTTAGTCACCCACCTCTACCAAACAATCCACTCCAGAACAATCCTTGGGCACTTGGGAAGAGCTAACCTGAGAGGCAGCGAGTGACTCACTCCCTGCTTCTGTCAGGTGGATCAGCAGGAGACTGCCTGTGCCCCAGTGTTAGCCAGCAGGGCCCTGCGGCTGCTTCAAAGAGGGCCCAACAGAGGGGCTGAGTACACGTGGGTGTCAGGGTGTCAGTCTCCCGTGGCCTTTGATTATGCCTGTTCCTGCCGCAGGAAAAGCTGAGCTCAGCTGTCCAGGCTGTGATAGATTCCCTGTACTCGCAGCAGCTAATCAAGATCCGACCCGCCCTCTATCCAGGAGGCGACCCGCCCTCCCCAACTATCATCCTCTCCCAGAGCCTAGTGTATGGGTCCTAGATAAATCCCCTCTCCTCCCTGAACCTCTTTCTTCCTCTATACAAAACGAGGGGGTTGGCCCAAATGCTCCCTCTGTCCAGTCCAGATCTGCATGTATCACCTTATGAGCCAGAGGAGCAAACCCTGCATCTTTTAGAGAAGGAAACTGAGGCTCAAAGCGGGGGAGGGATGTATTCTCATTTTCTAGAGAAGTTGACTCGTCCCGGGTCCTTCCAGCCTAGTAAGTGCAGCAAGTGTCACGGCCATCAAGGGCGGGATCTCTCTCTGTCTCTCTCTGTCTCTCTCTCTCTGTCTCTCTCTCTGTCTCTCTCTCTGTCTCTCTGTCTCTCTGTCTCTCTCTGTCTCCCTCTCTCCACACCGAAGGAGCCGGCTACTAAATATAGCTTGGAAGGACACAAGGTATCTGGTCCCTGATGGGGAGCTCGTCCCCACACACTCCCACAGGAGCGCGCGGTCAATTGCGCAGCAGCGCCACCTGGTGTCCACATGTGTCCTGGAGGAGTCGGCCCCAGCCTCCGGGGTCTGCGGGCCCCGCCCACTCCTGCCCACACCCCTGCCCGGCCCCGCCCCCGTAGGCGCCCTCCCTTAGGGGCGGGCCGAGCACCTCCAGAGGTTCCCCCAGCGGAAGTTCTTCCCCTCTGAGGAGCAACCAGTATCGCGGAGACGCCCTGAACTGCCTTCCGGGAGCGGCGCGGGACCAGGAAGTTCACCTCCTGCCCCCGGATTCCTGTAGCGTCCGCGCCTCGAGCCAAGAAGCCCACTGGCGCCGCATCCCCACTCCAGGGCACCCTGGACCCCCCCCAGACCCTGCCTCTCAGCCTCGCCTCCCGGCTCTCCCCATACCCCGCCCAGCCCGCAGAACTAATGCGCCTTCTCCGGGAGGGGAGCGGGGCAGGCACTGCCCCGCCTTCCCCTGCTTACCTGGGCGTGCGGGGAGCCGGGCCTCGCTGACCGCCTTGAGCGCTCCATGAGCGCCCCTTGGCGGGGACGGCTGGCAACAGCGCCCTCCAGGGCTAAGCCTCGCCCGACCTGACGCCGGGATGTGCCCATCCCCAGCGCAAGTGCTCTCATTCTTTTGTTATTTGTTTTCAAACCCTCACCTTCCGTCCTAGATTCAACACTGTGTATTGGTTCCAAGGCAGAAGAGCAGTAAGAGCTGGGCAGTGGAGGTTAAGTGACTTGTCCAGGGTCACACAACTAGGAAGTGTCTGAGACCCAATTGGAACCCAAGAACTTCCCTTTCTGAGTCTGGCTCTCAATCCACTGAGCCGCCTAGCTGCCCCCTGGGATCTCTTTATTAAGAGACATTTTCCCGGACTACAAGCCCAGGCTTCACCCAAGCTCACAGTTGGAGGGAATCCCCAGGCCACGTCGTGGGATCTGTCCTTGAACAAAAATCCCTTCACCCAAAATAATCCACTAGGGGGTGGGGTGGGGTGGGATGGGCAGCTGTTGCTTGAAGATAGTGAAGGTTCCCAGGCGGCCCATTACGCTAGGGATCACTCCTAGATGGAAGCCTAATTTTGTCTACTGGCAACTCTCACCCATTTCTCCTAGATCTGTTCTCCAGAGGCAAAATGGTCCTGCTTTTTTGCTATACTAGGAGGCGGGGAGAGGAAGAGATTACAAGAGAATTCATCCTATGCCCCTCAAGAGACCCAGAGAGGCAGGATGTACTATGTTTGGCAAGTCACTCTGGGCCTCAGTTTCCTCCTTTGTAAAAAGAGAAAAATGGATCTGATCCTATCTCTTCCCTTCTCTACCGTCCCTTCCAGCTCCAAATCCTGTAATGCTTACAGAGCTTGTGGGGTTGGTGCCCAAGGACAGATAGGCAGGTACTCGAAAATATACTATATAAAGAATATATATATGTACATATATATATATATAAAATATACTGTCACTCAAAGTAGTCCCAAGAAGAAAGGCCTCGTGTAGGGGGTGCTGTCTAAGCTAAGTTTTGAGGTTTGGGGGATTCTGGAAATCATAAGTCAGAAGGAGGCATTCTAGGCATGTGCAAAGTCAGTTAGGAGTTAGAATGTTGGTTAGAGGAAACCGCCAGAAAACCATGTGTTTTATTTTTTAAACTTTTTCTATTTTTTTTTAACTTTAATATTTTTTAAATAATATTTCCCTCAATTACATGTAAAATAAAATTTTAAAAAACCTTTATCTTCTGCCTTAGAATTAATACTAAGTAAGGGTTCCAAGTCAGAAGGGAGGTAAGAACTAGGCAGTTGGGTTGAAGTGACTTGTCCAAGGTCACACAGCTAGGAAGTATTTGAAGTCAAATTTGAACCCAGGACTGCCCTTACAAAAACAATTTTTACTATTCTTTTTTTAATATATCCAACTCTTTTGACTGGGACAAAAAGTGTAGAAAGGGGAACTAATGTGAAATAAGGAAGGCGGTTAGGAGTCTGTTGTGGAACATTTTCGGTATTATGCTAGGGATTCTTGTATTTTATCCTAGTTTCCCAGGTTGAAAAAAAGTATGTGATACCTCACATATATCAAGGTGAAATGGGGTCTGGGGTCTAACCCCAATCACCTGTAAGTGATTCTCTAAAAAGAAGGGGATTACTGCCTGCCCTTGTGTCTCTGGACCGAGGCTCTTGTAAGACCCCCTTCTCCCTAATAGTCCAAGGAAGTGAGGGAGGCACTTGCTGGAGCCAGTTCGGACGATTCAGGAGAGTTGATGGTCAGATGTCAAAAAATCAGCAAACTGCAGACTAGTACTTGGTTTATTGTTTTGTTGGTCGTCTGCTCAGGAAAGTGATGCAGGAGATGTTAGTACTTGAAGGTAACTTTCGTATGTATACCTACAAGTTGTTAAAATGTACCAGCACTGGGAGCAGCTGGGTAGCTCAGTGGATTGAGAGCCAGGCCTAGAGACCGGAGGTCCTAGGTTCAAATTTGGCCTCAGATACTTCCCAGCTGTATGACCCTGGGCAAGTCACTTGACCCCCATTGCCCACCTTTACCACTCTTCCACCTAGGAGCCAATACACAGAAGTTACACAGAAGGGTTTAAAACAAAAACAACAACAAAAAAAATGTACCAGCACTGCCTGGAGGGAGGCTGAAGATATTATGGGTCTCAGTTTGAGACAGCCAAATCTGATCAGCTTAAGGAATTCTGAACTGGATAAGATGAAATTCGATCAAGACAAATATAAAAGATTACATTTCAGTTTTTTGTTTTTTTTTAAATCAGCATCACAAGTACAAGATGGAGGAGGCTGAACATGGATGTCTTCCATCAATATATTTTAAGCCTCAGAATGCTCTGCAGACAAATTATCTTGGGAAACTGACTTAATATATCAAAAACTACTTTCAAAACCCTACCATGTATATAAGCAGCACAATATGGGGAGGCAGAGAAATCAGAGATCTTATCCTTATAAATTTAGACCTAGAAGGGACGTTAGAGGTCATCTAGACCAATTCTCTCATTTTATAACTGAGGAAATTGAGGCCTCAAGAAGTTAATAGAGGAGGAGAAAAACTTAAGTATAATTTTGTTATTTGAATAAAATAAAGATAAAATACAAAAAAACAAAAACAAAAACAAAAAAAAGGAGTTAAGAGAATTGCCCAAAGTCACAAAGTAGTAAGTGAGAGATTTGAACCCAGGTCCTCTGACTCCAAATCTAGTATGCTTTCCACTTTTAAGCTTTCCACTGCTTCTGGTTAAATCTCAATACTGTGGAGTCTGAAAATCCGATGAGCATACCTTCTCTACCTTTATCTTAGTCACTAGAGGGGAAAAAATTTGTTTTAAGGGCACAGAACCAAACATGGGTCCCTGTGGCACTCCACAGAAAACCTCTAAGTTACCATCAAGCTGTTCATGACTTCACTCTATGAATCTGTCCATCCAAGCAGTTCTAAATCATCTGAATGGTATTATCTTCTAGCCACATCTCTTCATCTTTTCCAGGAGAATGGTAAGAGACATTTTATCAAAGACTTTTCTAAAATCTAAGTCATCAACATGAACAATCCCTCTGACTCATTTTGGGAACCCTCCCCCCCCCAAAAAAAAAAAGAAAATAAGGTTAATCCGACATGGACCTCTTCTTTTATATTAAGTTCTTTTATTTATGATGGGAAATGCTATCCACCTCCAGAAGAAAAACTGTTGAAGTCAGGTGGATGCAGATGAAAACACACTCTCTTTCACATCAGTGTATTTATGTCTTTATTGGGGTAGGGGGTGTAGATGGTGCTCTTATAACAATGACCAATGTGGAAGTGGGTTTTGCATGATAATAAAAATAAGAATTTTTGTTTTGTTTTGTTTTTTAATTTTAAACCCTTGTACTTCGGTGTATTGTCTCATAGGTGGAAGATTGGTAAGGGTAGGCAATGGGGGTCAAGTGACTTGCCCAGGGTCACACAGCTGGGAAGTGGCTGAGGCCAGGTTTGAACCCAGGACCTCCTGTCTCTAGGCCTGGCTCTCACTCCACTGAGCTACCCAGCTGCCCCCAAAATAAGAATTTTTAAAAATAAGTTATTTTTGGAAATATTTTGGGGGGAAAAAGGGAATTTGCCCTTATCCAATCTCATGCTATTTCTTTGTTCTCCAAAATCTTTCAAATACCAAAACAATTCTTTGAAGATTTGAGGCTATAGTGCATTTGGCGCAAATGACATGAGTCCAAGACTGGCAAGGTATTCTTCCCTCTACACTGTTAGACATTTTTGTTCTGGTATTTCTAATGCAAAGTTCAATCTCCTTGGCAGGGAAAGCAAAATCAGGATAAAAATTGAGTGGCTCAGCCTTTTCTCCCTCTTCATTTATCATTCATGCCTCCACTCTAAGCAGTAATACTCTCTTCTCTTTGATCCTTCTCTTTCCCCCAATACAGCTTGAAAAGAAACCCTTGTGTCCTTTACTTTCTCCACCAAAACCAGCTCATTATTCTGAGCTTTTTTGATGCTCCTGATTCTGACCGGTCTGTGCCACACTCGTATTCAATCTACCCTTGCTTGGCTTCTGTGATTTCTCTTTAAAATCTAAGTTGGGCTCCAGAAGGGGACAGGGAAAGAGGGAGGGGGACAATTGGAATCATATAACTTGGGAAAACTTTTGTAAATTTATTACATGAAATTGGCTAAAAAATAAAAATAAAATCTAAGTTAGATGGTACATGCTGCATCCATTTCAGTCTTTTCAGACAATTCCTAATTTTCCTCTTCACTGAACTTGCTCTCCTTTGCCAACTATGGGCAGGCGAGCCAGCCTAGCTGAAGCAGCCTTAGAGAGAGAGTGACATTACTCAGGCCTGTGGCATCATGGACCACACAGCCAAGTGGTCAGAGTTCCTTCGTGTTGCCTTTCTACAACCCCAAATTCAAGCCCCATGGAATTCAGCCTCCTAACCAAACAAGGGAGGATTCCTAGGCAGTAGGATTCCCAGAAACCAGCCTTCTTGAAGTAGAAGAGGGAATGTCCTGGGCAGGGCCAGTGGGGTGGAACTACAAGTAATTCTAAGTTCAAGAGTTTGGGCATCTGCCTTTCCTATGGAAAGGAGAATTTTCAGGGCATTGTTCCTCTTGGAGAAACAATCTCATGTACATGAGTCCTGGTGTGGAAAGGAGCTGCAGTAAGGGATCAAAGTAAAATCCTATGGGCAGAGAGGAGAGGGATCTTGACTCTGCCCCCCATTCCCCCATATTATAGTAAATTCTTCAGTTGGGATAGGACTGATGGGAAGCAGGGTTGTCTATTGCTCCTTTCCCTTCCAGAGAAGTTTTCAGCCTTAGAGCAGTACCAAAAGGCTGAATTTGGATCTGGAGATGGGGAAGGGAGTAGAATCACCAGAATAGCAAGGGATGTGCAGTCCCAAATTTTTTTTCAGAGGGGCATCCAAACAACTAAGTGGTCTTATTAGTCTGGAGGGCTTTAGGACCTTGTGGGGAGAGGAATCCACCGGAAAGACAGGAGAATTTTATTGATTGTTTATGGGCTCTTTTTGGCATTTTCTTCATTTCCTGTCAAATGGAATAAAGGTTGTCTTGTCCCTGCCATTTGCATTACCTTGAGTTCTTGTACAAGACCTGGAAGAGCCTTTCACCTACATTTGTGGAAGCCTAGACACAAACCATGTCTGGAGAATTTCCCCAAAGAAAATTTTAGGTAAGGGCATAATGAACCAACCTGGGCCAAATAAGTCCAGAGCTTGAGGAACTTGGGTCATAAATAACGACTTCCAGTCACCATGATTCCTTCAAAGAGGACAAAGCATGTCAGGAACATTCTCCACGGAGCTGACATATGCTTTCCCAGATGCTGAAGACTCGAGATGTTTGAAAAAAAAAATCTAGAAGTGATTTCTGGGAGAGGAACAAGGAGGTCTAGTAAAGAACAGCATCGAGGAAATGGTAGAGACCAAGACAGCTGCAAAGCAAGAGCTAGACACAGACATGGACCTTCATTAAGGTCCCTCAACTCCATTCATGAAGCAATGGTATTGTACATTTACAGAGCTTGTGAGTTCCCATGCTAGGAGGAAGGGTTCAATGTACAGGGCTCGATGTAGAATTATTCCCTCGTTATCTAGATTTGATTTCTATTCTTCATACATGCTTTGAAATAAATTTGCTCAAGATTCAAATGCTTATTGAGAGTTTGTTGCTTCTAATGGGATTCTGACTATCCCTAAGGAAGAACAAGTCATTCAAATTCATATTTGAATGTTCCCAGAGTGTTTTCTTTGCCAAGAGTTTTTAGGAAGCCTCCATGATTTAACCAGTTGGTCTGCCAACCAAGAGAGTTGGCCAGGAGCCCTACTAAAAGATGGATCCCATATAACGGCAGAAAGTCTCCTTTGTGGGATGTTGGAGTTGTGACCAGGAATTTTGTGTCCTGGAGAAGCCACCAATCTGGGATAGGTGGCATGGCATGTTACCTCAGTTAGAGGGGATAGGGAGATCATAAAAGGGCTGAATAAATGGAGATTTTGAGCCTTGGAACACATCCCCCATAAGTCCTTAGTATTTCCCAAAATTCCCTTTAATCTCTCCAGTGCCTGCACATTTGGGACGTCACATTATTGTTTTATGGTTGGCTGTAACTCCTTCCTCTTCCTCTTTTGCTCTTGGGAGTGGGCTGGCTAAGTACCATTTTAGTTCTTTTTGTTAGTTTATTATTAATAAAACTTTTAATTATTGTATATTAATTTTAATCTCCACAGGGCAGAATTGGGGAATATGTTACCCTCATCCTCAATCCATCTCAAAGCTTCTCATTTAATGTGATTATTCTTTTATCCCCCCATGGTAACATGATTCACGTTCTCTCCCTCCCCTTTCTTTCCCCCCTCCCAGAGCTGACAAGTAATCCCACTGGATTATATATATATATTATTATTATTATTACTCAGAACCTGTTTCCATATTATTCATTTTTGTAATAATCTTTTAAAATCAAAACTCCAACTCATATACCCATATAAACAAGTGATAAATCATATGTTTTTCTGCATTTCTACTCCCACAGTTCTTTTTCTAGATGTGAATAGTGTTCTTTCTCATAAGGTCCCTTGAGAATGTCCTGGATTGTTGCATTGCTATTAGTAGCAAAGTCTAATACACTTGACTGTGCCACAGTGTAACAGTCTCTGTGTACAATGTTCTTCTGGTTCTGCTCATTTCACTCTGCATCAATTCATGGAGGTCTTTCCATTTTTTATAGAAATCAAGACATTCAAAATTCCTTATAGCACAATAGCAAAATATCACCATCATATACCACAATTTGTTCAGTCATTCCCCAATCAAGGAACATCCCCTTATTTTCCAATTTCTAAAATGCATTTATTCTTGATAATTAGGTGCTAAATTCTACTGTTTGATGCTGCTGAGGCAGAGTGCTGCCAGCAGCCTCTAATTCCGTTCCGTGGGGTATAAAGTCCAGCCTGTTCCTCCCTTGTTATGACTATGTTCAGTGTGTGTGGAATCCTGAGGATCCTGACAAAAGGGAAATGGATGGGGCAAAGTCTTTCTTATGGCTGAATCCAAGGAGATTCTGTGACTGCGTCTTAGTTGGGGACTGCTTTATTGGGGTGGAAAAGCTAATGAAATGGTAAGATGTGGCACACCAAACTCCCAAAGCTGCCCACTGAGGTGGTTAAGAGGCAGTCGGTTTCCTCATAGAGAGAAGGTGGTGGTGTTGGTAATGTCCCAAAGAGCATCATCAGCTGCCTTTATCAGTCACTAAACTGCAGTGGTCCATTGCTGGGCAGTGTATGAAGAGAAGTCTGAAAAGCAGGTAGAATGGAGCCATTCCCTACCAGGGTTCCTCTTCCCCTGCCACATAGTATGGGTTAGTTTTTCCCTCCGAAAGGGCTTGACTGGCCCAGGGATCTCTAAGGCCCAAGCTGCACCTCCATTGACTGAGGCTTCCTACTACTTTTTTACTATCCTGATAAGGCTTCATAACCACCTAGGAGCCTAACAAGACTCACTAGAGAGGCAGGGCCCTTTGGACATATTCCAAGAATTCAAGAGATCCCCCACCTAGCTTTATGAATTCCTAACTCTATTGGACATATTTCTAAAGAAGGTCATTTCTAGAGGGCTGCTGGGTGGCTCAGTAGATTGAGAGCCAGGCCCAGAGATGGGAGGTCCTGGTTTCAAATTAGGTCTCAGACTTCCTAGCTGTGTGACCCTGGGCAAGTCACTTGATCCCCATTGCCTAGCCCTTACCACTCTTCTGCTTTAGAATTAATACCCAGTATTGATTCTAAGACAGAAGGTAAGGGTTTTAAATAAACAAGCAAATAAATAAAGGTTATTTCTATCAATGCTAAGTGCTATAATCGCCCCACCAAATATCTCCCCCCACCCCTTTTTAAATATCTTTTCCATGCCCTTACTAAAGAAGCCTCCTTTGGTTGGCTATTGAGAGTCTCATTTCACTCTAACGCTGAACTTAAACTTATAGGCAACCAGTTGGGTCCTTGAACCTTGGAAATTTCCAGCCTAAAGAGTCTTTGCTGATAGGGACCACCATTGAAAGGACTCAGAGAGAAACATAAAAACAGACATGGAAGCTTACGAGACCAGAAGAAGAAAAAGGAACCAGGGGGCAGGGGAGGGGAGAGTTCCTGAACCCCACCAGTCTCCTGCCTACGGACCTTGGCACTCACTGTCCCCCACCTATATAGGATGCAGCTTCTCTCCTCTAGACCTCATAAAATCCCTCTTTTTCTTAGGATGTGACTCAACTCCCATTTTTCTGCATGAAGACTCTCCTGGGGCCCCACCTGCTAGTGCCCACCCTTCCAAGTTCCCCTCTACTTAACTGCGTTGTATACCAAAAATACAAAGCCTCTAGAGCTCTCTACCTATGTATATGTACATATAAATATATATATATGCTCACACGTAAATATACGCATAAAAAGATGAGCACACCTATACAATCTAGGAATACACACATATACATATACACGTAGAATGTTTTCCATTAGATGCTAAGATCCTTGCACATTGGGATTGTTTTATTCATTGTATTTGCCTCTCTAGGCACAGGATAGATTTCTTTTTTCTTTAATAATATTATATTTTATTTTTCCCCAATTATACACAACAATTTTAACATGTTTTCCAAAATTATGAGATCCAAATTGTCTTTCTTCTTCTCTCCCAGAGATGGTAAGCAATTTGATCTAGGCTATACTTGTCTGATCACGAGAGACATATTTTCATATTGGTCACGTGGTGAGAGAATGCTCATATAAAACCAAAACCTCAAAATAAAAACACAAATAAAACGAAGTGAAGAAGAACACGCTTGGATATACATTCAGACTCCATCAGTTCTTCCTCTGCAGGTGGAGAGTATCGTTTGTCATAAGTCCTTCCAAATTGTCTTGGATCATTGTATCGCTGAGAGTAGCTAAGACTTTAGATCGTCTTATAACATTGTTATACTGTGTACATTAATGTTCTCCTATTTCTCCTTTCTTTACTCTGCATCAGTTCATGTAAGTCTTCTCAGATTTTTCTGAAATTCTGTCCGTCATTTCTGACAGCACAGTAGCACTCCATCACCATCATATAACTCAATTTGGTCATCCATTTCCCAGTTGATGGATACCCCACAGGGTAGATTCTTAATAAAAGCTCTCTATACCTCAGCTTCTTCATATTTACAGATGGTAGGTTGGACCTAATGGCCTCTCCTGTCCCTACTAGCTTTCTACCTATTTTTCTTTGATTCTATGTCTTACATGATAGGTGGGCTTTATGAGAATCCCTGGTGTAGAAGGGGGACTTACTGGAACACTGGGGAATTGCCTCTCTGGCACCCCACATTCATTTCCCTTCAAAGGAAAGTCCAAATACCAAGATGGCGCCAGGAGTCAGAAGGACCCTGCCTGTTGGCACCCAGAGGAAGAAGAATCATGGCATGATAACCCCATGGATTTGACATTAGAAGGAGCCTCTTTAGAGGCCATCTACTCTAAGCTCTTGTCTTTTATCAAGGAGGACATGGACTTACCCAAGTCCCACAGAGAGTAAGGGTCAGCCAGGACTCCTGACCGGTCCTCTGACTCCAGGCCCAGCATTTCTCTTCCATTCTCCCACGAGGATTTTGTCCATTGTTCATGTGCTCCTGTGAGTCCTCTGAAGGCAGAAATACCGAAGGACCCCAAAGCAGAGACTTCATAGCCCAGCGTCAGTCATCCAATCCCATCTCACAGTGAACATTCATCTGACACCACCTGGTTCCTAAGCATTAGTCTCTCTTTATTGGGCTCCTTGTTTCTGTCCAACATGACTGCTTCATCAAAAGCAGAAAGCCCCCGGCTTTTCCTGGGAGGCCCAAGGATGAGACGAGAGTTTGGGGCTGGTTTGTTTTTTTGAATTGAGCTGCCATGTACCTGACAGGTGTTACTTCAATGCCTCTGTGTTGCCCTTAGGCAAAGCTGAAATATTTATTAGATTTTAGTGGTTTTTTTTTTTTTTGTTTTTTGTTTTTTTTGTGGGGAAGAAACTAAGAAAATAACCCACAAGGAACAGGCAAGAAAGAACCCAGAACAGCTGGGGAGTGAGATGAGCAAGAAGAGGTCTGAGCTGGGCTAAGTCCTCACTAGGCTTTGTCTAAGGGACAAGCATCAGCTATTAATTCAGTTTAAATTCAGCCAGTTTTTATTAAGCTGCTACTATGTGCCAGATTCTGTGCTAAGGGCTGGGGATACAAAGAGAAAAAGAATCCCCACCCTCAGGGATTTTATGTTCTACTAGGAGATAAAACTGTTGGCTCCAGTTGCCTCATCTGTAAAATGGGGATCATAAATGATCCTACCTCTCAGGGTAGTAAGGATCAAACAAGATAATTTGTAGAGCATTTAGCACAGTATCTGGCACAGAGTAGATTGTTTTAAATGCTAATTTTTAAAAAAGACAGGGAGCACAATGGATGGAATGTGGGACAGGAGTCAGGAAGACTCGAGTTCAAATCAGCCTCCGATACCATTTGATCCTGGGCAAGTCACTTAATTTCTGTCTCAGTTTCCTTATATGTAAAATGGAGATAATTATAGCATCTATCCTTAGGGTTGCTTCAAGGATCAAATGAGGAAATATTTGTAAAGTGCTCATGAGGGTTCAGTGGCACATATTAATTCTAGCTATTATTATATGTACACAGAAAAGAAAATATAATGTTGAAAATAATGCTCAGATTCACTAATGATCAAAAAGATACAAATTAAAAGAACTTCAAAGGGCAGCTAGGTAGCATAGTACATACAGCACCAAGCCTGGAATCAGGAAGTCTTAGGTTCAAATCCAACCTCAGATATGTCCTAGCTGTGTGACCCTGGGCAAGTCACTTAACTCTGATTGCCTACTCCTTGCTGCTCTTCTGCCTACTAAGTAATGATTCTAATATAGAAGTTAAAGGTTTTTGTTTTGTTTTTTAAGTAACTTCAAGGTATCACCTCAAACCTGTATCAAATGGGCCTCCCCACCAAAAAAGAGTAATGAAACTGAGGTTTTAGGAGGACATTCATCCATTGATGACAGAATTGCAAATATCATCTTTTAGGGCAGCGATCTGCAAATACATAGTAAAAGTTACTCCCCCAAATCCTACACTCTGACCCAGTAATTTCCTTATTGCATTGACTGTCCCCTAGGATGGGAATGAACCTCTTAAAATCCCTTGTTTTCCTAAGAGCGATGCTCAAACACCACCCATATTATATTTCTGAGGTTCTTTGTTTGTGTTTGTAAATAGGTTACTCCAATTCATGTCCAACCATTATACAAATGAATTAATTTACAAGAGATTCACTGTAACTCCAATTGAAACAGAAATTTGAGGTGGGGTACAATCTCTTAAGTAAGTAGTGGAATATATTTGATTGGTAGACACATTCCAATTTCTGGGACTTCAATTATTATTTCCTGTATCCAATCCCCTCTACTGCTTTGCCCTTCACATCCCACAAAATTTTATCTTGGATGTCATTGGGCTTTTTTTGGAGGGGAGCAGTATAGTTTGGATAGACAGTTTTATTTATTTGTTTGTTTATAATAAATTTCATTTATTTGTTTATGTGTTTATTTGCTTATATATTTTGTTTGTTTGTTTATATATTTCATGTTTGTTTATGTGTATTTATTTGCTTATATATTTTATTTGTTTATATATTTCATTTATTTGTTTATGTATTTGTTTGCTTATATAATTTATTTGTTTATGTGTTTATTTGCTTATATTATTTATTTGTTTGTTTGTTTATGTTTCATTTATTTATATATTTATTTATTTGCTTATATAATGTATTTATTTATTTGTTTGTATATTTCATTTGTTTGTTTATGTATTTGTTTGCTTATATAATTTATTTGTTTATATATTTCATTTATTTATGTATTTGTTTATTTGCTTATATAATGTATTTGTTTATATATTTCATGTATTTGTTTGTTTATATAATTTGTTTGTTGTTTATATATTTCTTTCATTCATTCATTCATTCATTCATTCACTCATTCGTTTGTTTGTTTATTTATCTTCCTGACAGAATGGAAGCTCCCTGAGGGCAGGGACTATCACTTTCGCCTTTGGATCCCCTCCACTTTGCAGAGCACCTGGAACATTTTAGGTCCTTAATAAGTACCGGGGGTTGATTCACTGAGTAAAATGCCCTGAAAGTATAAAAACCAAAAAGGTTCTCTGTACAAAGCATGTTCATAGTGGCTTTCTGTGTAATCCCAGACAAACCAGAAACAATCCTAAATGTTCTATGGTGGGGGATTTGGTTAAATAAATGATGGCATGTTGATGTAATGGGATACCTGAATGCAATTAACCATGACAAATCTGAGCTATAGGGAGAGATCTGGAAAGACATTTACAAAATAATGCAAAGCAGAAAAAATCAGAAGGATGGAGTACATGCTAACTATGAGTATATTCGAAGACAAGTGAATGAGAATGAAAAGGCAGGCAAAGTAACCTAATGAGGTGCTAAAGAGAATGAAAAAATGTCTTGTGCTGAAATTAATTGTGAGGCGGGGGATTAAGGAGATCCCTGATCAAATGGCAGAGGCTCCTAAACACCCTGATGAGATTATAGTGGGAGTCTCTGATCAAACTGAGGAATCCCCCCCCCCAGCCCCCCCCCCCAGTCACCTTGATGAGATTGCAGAGGTTTGGGTCATTACAAAAGGCAAAGGATGGGCTGCAGGAAACTCAGAGTGACTGGCTGACTCAGAGGCTCTCCATCTCTTCGACTTTTCCCTTGTGCCTTCTCTCAAGTGTGCAAGTAGGGGAGAGGATTGCTCTCCAATAAAGGTAACCAGGCACTTGGAGCTAGCGCCAGTGTTTCAGGGCATAGCTTGTATGTGGCCTGAAGGGGGAGTCCAAGCGCACTCCTCCTCTACCCAGTGTTCTCTGGGGAGGAGAGCTCTTGAACTCCCCAGGCAGCGAGATTGCTTTCTGCTAGATGACTTCCTGGGCAGCATCCCTCTTTGAGAAGTGCCTTGTGGATAACCCCGAGACGAAGAATTCCAGAGTTTGATCCCTCCATCTTGTAAAAATGTCCTGATGCTCTCTGCTCCTTTGAGGAAGAAAATGACAGCCTACACCCGTCCTGCCCAGGATCCTACTTGGAAAACAAAGTCTATGAGTCAGTCAAACTCTGCAAAGCCAATAAGAAGGATTTTGCTTGAACCAGGAGAACATCGTACACAGCAACTGAAATATTGGGGGACGATCACATGTGATAGACTTTGTTACTAACAGCAATATGATGCTCGGACAATCCCGAGGAATTTATGAGAAAGAACGCTATCCACATCTAAAGAACTGCTGGAGTAGAAATGCAGAAGAAAAACATATCTTTGCTTGTTTGGGTAAATAATTTGGGATTTTGGTTTTGTAAGATATTCACTTATAAAAATGAATAATATGGAAATAGGTTTTGCGTGATAATACATGTATTATCCAAATTGAATTGCTTGCCAACTTTGGGAGGGGGGAGATAAGAGGGGAGGGAAACAAGAAGAATCACATGATCTTGGAAAATTTATGTAGAAATTTGTTATTAAAATAAAGATAAAACATTAAAAATGAATAAAAAATACATTTTTAAAGGATTTTGCTTGCTCAATGAATTGGTCAACAAGCATTTATTAAATGTCTTCTATATGCCAAGCCAGAGGCAGCTAAATGGCTAGGTTTTCCCCGAGTTCAAATCCAGCTTCAGATACCAGCTGTGTGACCTTGGGCAAGTCACTCAACCTCTGTTTGCCTCAGTTTCCTTAGCTGTAAAATGAGCTGAAGGAAATGGCAAACTACTGCAATATATTTGACAAGAAACACCAATGGACAGTATTATCATACTATGGTCCATGGGGTCATGAAGAGTCAGACATGACTGAATGGCCATGACAATATGTCAAGCACTGTGCATGGCACTCAGGATCCAAAGAAAAAATAAATACTCTCTCCGCTCTCAAGGAACTTATATTCCATTATGGGCCACAACGTGTATATAAAAAGATACATTCCAGTTACATAGAGGTCACTTGTTTGTATAAGTTCTGAGGCTCTACCTCGTTCTTTCTCTTTTTGCTCTGGTGAGCGGGCTGAATAGCTAGATCTCTTACTTTAGTTATTAATAAAACTGTATTAAATATAATATTTAGTTATTGGATATTAATTTAAAAACCCACATCTTGGACCATCATCACAAACACCTAAGGGGTAATCAAACCACTGGAGTAGATATGCAAGTTGTCCTTAGAAGGGAAGGCACTAATGTCTGGGGAAACTAGGAAAGATCTCTTGCAGAAGGCAGCATTTGAGCCGAGTATTAAAAGAAGCCATCAATTCTAAAGAACAGAGAACAGGAGAGTAAATTGATTAGGGAAGTACAAAAAAAAATTGCCTTCCAGCTGTGAGAGCCCACTTGTGATTATGTAACATATATTTGTAGCTAAGCTGCACATTTCACGATTTTCTCCAGTTCTGTTCATGAACAGAAGTGAAATCAACAGACGTGGGAGTAATCCAAGGTTGAGGTTTGGCAGTGTGTGACATGGTACCTAGTAAGTGTTCAATAAATGCACAGTGATTAATACATGTTGCAGCCTGCTTACACCCACCTCCAGTGCCTTCTGTGTAAAACACATTTTTCATTCCTTATAGATTATAGTCTTTGGTGACTCACTACCATATAATGATATAAGTAGAGCTTTGGAATTCTTTATATTTATAATGTTTTTATAGCACAATATTTCTTTTCATTGATACACCAACAGTTTGTTCGTCCTTTCTTCAACAGAAGTCATTTCAACATACACTGAGTGAGATGGAGCTGATGAGTTGTTCCCTTTCTCAGCTTTTCTGGCTCTTTACTCAGCAGGGCTAAGCAGTCAGGGCTGCTTTTCAGGGCTGGCTCCTGACCAGATTTTGCTACTCAGTCTAGTTATGGGCCATCTGATGATTCCTTTAATGCTGCAAAGGTCTTCACCTGGTCTGTTTAATCTCTGGATACAATCAGGAACAAATAAAATACAAGAAGCAAAAGCCAGATGGGAGGGCTCTCCCACCTAGCAAACTCACAGGCATTTTTGCCTCCATTGAACTGGGGGGAAAAAAGAGAAAATCCATCCATTCAGATCTTTTTTTCTGAACTCTCAGTTCCAGGTCAGCAGACTGAACTAAAAGTTCAGTAAGAAGTAAGCCTACAAGCCTACAAGAGGATTCAAAGGTACCTACTCATGCTCTGTAGTTGGTTCCATTAAGCATGGCTGAAAGAAGGCTCCTTACTGACCTTTACATGGGCCAATGATGGTCAAGGGATAGTATTCTAAGGGCTCTAAAGGCTGAGAGATATAATGGCACTCAGAGCAAGAGATAGAAAGCAGAACTGGAGAAGGAGAAAGAGGCCAAGTGCACAAAGGAAAACAGGATGTCCTGGTGGCGAGGCTCCGTCAATAGACAGATTTGAGCTAAGCGAACTCTGAATTTGTTTAAACTCAGTCACTAGGCAGCTGGGTTGGGCTTTAGGGTGGTAACTCCAAAGGTGGAAGGATTCACTTCCCTAGGGGCTGGGAAAATGGATTCTAGAGGTCCAGGTCCAATATGGAACTTTCAAGTTCAAGTTGGGAGAAGGAGAACAATGCTGGCAGATGGATGATAAGGTATCTGAGCTGGGATGTGAAGGGTGTGACCACAGAACTTCAAAAGATTTGGAGTTAAAAGAATCATCAGTGAAATGTAGGAGTGAAAAAGATAAAGTGGGGGCAGCTGGATTGCTCAGTGGTTGGAGAGCCAGGCCCAGAGATGGGAGGTCCGGGATTCAAATCTGACCTCAGACACTTCCTAGCTGGGTGACCCTGGGCAAGTCACTTGACTCCCATTGCCTAGCCCTTACTGCACTTCTGCCTTGGAACCAATTCACCGTATTGACTCCAAGACAGAAGGTAAGGGTTTAAAAAAGAAAAAAAAAAAAAAAAAAAGAAGAAGAAGATAAAGTGATCCTGTAGTGAAAACAATGGATAACAAGTGGGCATCCTGGGTACTGCACTGGTACCCTTGCAATGAGAGACAAGAATATCAGGGGATGGGCATGGATGGAGGGAACATCTCCATGACTAAAATCCCAATGTATTAGAAGAGCAAAGAATACAAAGAAATAAGGATATATATGGTGTGATACAGAACCCCCCAAGAAGTAGATTTAAAAGAGCACAAATATCAGTGATGCCTTTCGATGTTTCAGTAGACAAGGGGGCATGAGATATATCGTCTTGAATCCTTCCACTGATACATTTGCAACGGAGCCTTTGCATGATTCCCCATCCTAAACCATGGATCTTTTTCATAGCTGGTAGGGACTCTTCCCCAACTCTTCACCATCCAATTTGTTGGGTGGCTATTTCTGGGCAGCAGTGGCGGCTTCTTTCTTCTTTTTCTCCATTTCCTTGTCTTGCTTTTTCTTCCTCCTCAGTTAATGGAGTCAATCTATGTCCTTCATGGACCCAAATACATTTCAACAACAACCAAAAAAACCCCAAGAGCCACAAAGCACTAAAGGAGCAGAAAGGTATAAGGAATAGAGGGAAAGTGTAGTCTGGGGGAAAAAATAACATGTGAATTAAAGAACAATATAGTTCTCTAGGAGTTGTCATTCTGTCGGAGGACAGCATGTACGTGTGATACACACACACACACACACTAATGTGTAATAAACCAATACAAAGCAGGTAAATGAGGAGGGGGTCTGAGAAGAAGCTGGACCATGAGGAAAGGTCTCTTTGAGGAAGCAGCAGTGAGATGATGCTTGAAGTAAAGTGGGGATTAAGGGGGCTCCGGTGAGGAAGGAGTGCACTCTAGGCTTGGGGAGGAGGCAGGGAGAGGCGGATCTAGGCAAAGATGGGGAGTTGGGAGGTGGAATGTATAGTGTGGTATGGCTACAGCAAGGAGGCGAGTTTGGCTGAGCGGAGCATATGAAACTTTATAATGGATAATTGAAGCTAAGAAGATCCGATCAAGCCAGATCGTAAAGAACCTGGAGTAAAGAAGACCCGAGTTCCAATCCTGATTCACACCACCTACAAACCTTAAATATTATTGCTGTTATTTAAGGGGGTTTCATTTTATCCCCGAGATTCAGGAGTGGATGGAGTTAATGGAGCGGAGGGTGGGGGGTGGGGGGGAGTGTTTGGGGATAAGGCTTATGGTGGTGATGGACTGCAGGAAAGGGAACCACAGGACTCCCTATTAAGATGATTTTCAGGGAACTTTTTGATGGACCCAGGACAGCGCTTCAATGCTGTTCCTGCTGAATTTGAAGTAAGAGAAACTTTGAGTCCCAGACAGGCTGCTCATTACTAGGGTCACCTTCGAGCCTCAGGGTCCTATTGGCTCTCGGACTTAGCCTCTAAGAACTACCCCCCCACCCCCAGCCTCAGAATCTCCATCTGTAAAGTGAGAGGGCTGGACTAGTAAGGCAGAAGGTGGCTTTCATCTTAGCCTTGAAGTGATTAGTCCCTTTGAACTTCCCTGGCCTCAGTTTTCTCCTCTGTAATATGAAGCGGCTAGGATGGAAGCCTCTGGGATCTCCTCCCATTCTGCTGCCTAGGACCTCCCGTAGCGAACCACTCCGCGTCCTCCGAGGACGCGCATGCGTACACGCACAGAAGCGGAGGGAGCCTCGGAGGAGGGCTAGCCAAGGTGGCGGCGTCACCGCGGGCGAAGGGGGCGTGGCCCAACTGTAGCCTGGGAGACGCGTCTGGGAGGCGGCAACGGGTGGCAAAGGCAAAGGTACTAGACGAGGCTGTGGTGGCGGCGGCAGCGGTGCGGTTGGGCCGTGTTTGGCCGGAGCAGGCTCGGGCTCGGGCAGTCGGAACCAACGGGATGAACGGCCGAGGCGGACGCGGGGGCCCGGGGGCAGGGGAAGAGTGTGATGAAGAAGACGATGAGGACGACGAAGAGCGGGAGGCCGTCACCCCGGCCTTCCAGATGTCCCGGCTACCGCCCATCTCCGGCTGCCTACCCGAGGTCGGCCGTCGGAAGGTGAAGAAGAAAAAGAAGAAGAAGAAGTCGCCGACCTCCGGGCTCAGTAAGGGCTCTGGCAAAGGCGATGGTGAGTAGGGCGGGGCCAGAGGCCAAGGGGCGGAGCCAGCGAGGGGGATTGGAGAGTACAGGGAGACCGGCGCTGGGATTGGATAGGGGGCGGGGCCTTGGGAGGAGCTTACAAGAGGATGGTCAAAGGGGCGGAGACGGAGATGGGACAGGTAAGGGAGCTTCTAGGGGCAGGACTTACGCAGGACGGGGAGGGCCTGCACGGGGATCAGAGAGAGTAGGGGGAGGGCCAGACAAAGGAAACGTGATGGGGCGGGGCCGTGAGGGATTGACGTCATAAAATCCTAGATCTAGAGCTGAAAGGGACCTCGGAGACCCCCTTATTTTGCAAATGAGGAAGCTGATAGTGATTTATCCAAGGTCATAGAGGTAGTAAGAGGCAGAAGAGGACTTAAATCTTCAGTACAAAGACAAGGAGAGGGGATATTAAGATGACAGTTTGGTTGGTGTGAAGGGCACGGTACCCCCAGCCACCCCAACATGTTGGGGACACCTGTTCACCACTCCAAAAAGGACACACAAACAAATCCCTAAACGCAGGGTAGTGAGACAAGGTCAAAGGAATCCGGAAGACTTGGGTTCAAATCCTGCCTCCTACACTTATTGACAGAGTCTCCCTGGGCAAGTCATTTAATCA
This sequence comes from Gracilinanus agilis, assembly GCF_016433145.1. Taxonomy (NCBI): domain Eukaryota; kingdom Metazoa; phylum Chordata; class Mammalia; order Didelphimorphia; family Didelphidae; genus Gracilinanus; species Gracilinanus agilis. The sequence goes on along the minus strand of NC_058133.1, from coordinate 489,552,081 downwards.
TCTCTATACCGCAGTGTCCTCATCTATAAAATGAGAAGGTTAGACTCAGTGGTAGACTCTAGGTTCCTTCCCAGCTCTAAATCCATGACATATCTAATTACAGAATCTCAAAGCTATAAGAGACCTCAATAGCCAAACCACATCTTTTTAAAAAAAAAATCCTTCAATAATATACTCAATAAGTAAACATCTAATCTTTGACTGATGACCTCAAATGAGAGGTAACCCATTCTCAATCAACCAACAAATAGGGTTGCTTCCCATTTCGCTTTTGTGTGGCTCTAATTGTTGAGAAGATGAGTTTTTTTTTTGTTTGTTTTCTGCCAAAATCTACCCTAAAGTTTCTACTCTGGGGTTCATCTCCACTGCTCCTAGTTATACCCACTGAGGCCAAGTAGAACAAGGCGAGCCCCTCAAATAACACTGAGCATTTAGAAGACTCACTACGTATTGCACATAACCATCTAGGACTTCTCCCCAGCAAATACACAAACATATCCACACCTAGAAGGGTATATGCCATACTAAGACGCATCAGCACGCCCCAAACACACACAGAAACCCTCGAAAATAGATGGACATTTCTCATAAGTATCCTGCCCGCGTCCTCGGATATCACCCCCTCCAGCTTACAAATACAGTCTCAAACATTCAGACAAACAGCCGCTCATACACAGAGACGATACAGTCGTGTGTGTGTGTGTGTGTGTGTGTGTGTGTGTGTGTGTGTGTAAAATATCCCACACAAGGCATCCCCAAACATATGCACCCAAATCCACAGACAACTTCCCACACATACTTATTTGCCCGGATTTGGCAGTGGCTGGGTGTCTGTCATCCCTTTCCAGACACAGCCAGCTCCCCACAAAAGACATCCACACACACCCACACATATAGCTACCACCACATACACTCATAAACTCCTAAGACATGCCCGGCACAAACTCATACATACATTACTCTCAAGTACATATGCACAGCAGAAATACCTATTCATATATATATATATATATATATAGGCACAAACACACACACTCTCTCTTTTGACCTCCCCCTCTCCCTTCTCTCTCTGCCTCCTCCCCCTCCATCTGTCTATCTCTCTCCCCCTCCCTTCCTCTCTCCCTCTCTGTCTTTCTGTCTCTCTCTCCTTCCCC
>NC_058133.1:489532964-489545927 GCF_016433145.1 Gracilinanus agilis | reverse complement strand
CTCCTTTCCTTCCTTTCTGTCTCTTCCTCCCTCCCTCCCTCCTTTCCTGTCTTCCTTCCTCCCCCTCTTCCTCCCTCCCCCTCTCTCCCTTCCTCCCTCCCTCTCTCTCTTTCCCTTCTTCCCTCCCCCCTCTCTTTCTCTGTCTGTCTCCTCCTCCCTCCCTCCCTCTCTCTCTTTCTGTCTCTGTCTCTGTCTCTTCCTCTCTCTCATCCCCAAATAGACCCTGCTGAGCAGTGACATTTCTCTGTAGAGCTGCCATCATCAGAACATGTTTGGAGTACCCACTGATCCAAAGAGCTCTTTTCATTTAAAAATAAAGAGACTTGGTGACTGTGCCCAGGAAGCTTATGCATAAATATAAAGCAAAAGCTACTTTGATGCTTTAGGGCAGTGGTGCTGGGTTGGTGCTGTTGAGTGCTTTGCCCCAGCTCAGCTCCAGAATCTGTAAATGGCATTACTGAGTCAATACATGTTAACCCTAGAAGGGACCCTTAGAGAGAGATTCAAAGATAGTTGTGTAGATACAGGCACAAGATGGCTATTTGGCTCAGTAGATTGAGAGCCAGGTCTAGAGACAGGAGGTCCTGGATTCCAATCTGGCCTCGGATAGTTCCAAGCTGTGTGACCCTGGGCAAGTCACTTAACCCACATTTCCTAGCCCTTGCCTTCTTCTGCCTTGGAATCTATACTAACATGATTCCAAGGCAGAAGGTGAGGGTTAAAAAAAAAAGTAAGACCAACCCCTTCTCGCTTGGCTTCATGGGTAGACTATATTTCAGGGGAGGGAAGCAGAAGCAAGATCAGAATGACTTTCTCCAGGTAATCAGTAAACTCACATGGTAAAATTTTATTTTAAAAAAATTGTTTTAAACCTTTACCTTCCACATTAGAATCAATGCTGGGTATTGGTTCCAAGGCAGAAAAGCAGTAAGGGGGCTAGGCAGTGGAGTGACTTGCCCAGGGTCACCCAGCTAGGAAGTGTCTGAGGCCATATTTGAACCCAGGACCTCCCGTCTCTAGGCCTGGCTCTCAATCTACTGAGCCACCCAGATGCCCCCTAGTGGCCCTTTTTTTTTTAAATACCAACAATACAAAAACTTCCTACCTTGGCCTAACCTAGTACGTTAGGTAAAGTTGGGCGATGTCTCTCCATCCAAAACTCTTTACCTTTGGCATACAAATAAACGCTCACGCATTCTGACCTTTCCCCAGCAAAGATCCTAGCAATTGGCAGCCTGAACCACTGCAGAGCTTCAATGGTGGACAATAAGGACTGAGCCCCCTCCCCGTGCGGGGAGCTATTTCATGGCCCTTGAAGATGCCCTCGGAGAGATGAACCCTCCCGAGAGATGGTTATTGGGTTGCTTGGTTTGGCTTCATCCGCTCTGGAGAGGCGCCGTCTCTGGCTAGCTCTGCTTATCCGCTCCGGGGATTCGGATCCACAGAACCGTCTCAGCCTCTTTTTTTCTCCTCTTGTGACATTCTAGGTTCCAGCAAAGATTCCATCACCAAACTGGAGTGTATGAAAGAGATTAAGAGAGAGAAAGAGGAGAGCAAGCACCTGGCTTACTCGTCCTCCGGGAACGCCGCCATCTCATCGGCCGAAGTGGACGAGAGCCTTTCCACGAAGATCAACGAGAGCCTCCGCTGGGAGGGTGTCCTGGAAGACCCCGTGGCCGAGGAAGAACGCATCCGCATCTACAAACTCAACAGAAGGAAGCGTTACCGACTTTCGGCCTTGGAAGGGTTTTGCCCGACGCCAACCATCTCCGAAGGGACTAATGAGAAATTCTCCGTCCTCCCGGACTCGGAGAGTCAACCCAGCAGCAAGCAAGGAGGGAAGGCCGATTGCCTCACCTATTTCTTTGAAGGAAGCACACCTCTGAAGCTTTTCTCCTCTCCAGAGTTGGCATCAACCAACGCACCTGAGCAGAAACTTGCTGCTTCTTCTGCATTACTGAATCTATCCTAAATCCCCGAGACCTGTGTGTGTGTCTGCGTGCGTGCGTGCGTGTGTGTAAGAGAGAAAATTAAATAATGCGAATCAGGCCAATCCTGAAGAGGACAGATACTTTGTTGAGATCAGACTCGTCTTTCAGAAAATGTTCTTAATTGCCAAAATAAAACCATGTTATTATAAAAACCAAACCAACAACTGGTAAGCACGTCGACTGAGCCCCTGAATCAAACTGTGGTTTCCCTTTGCAAAATTGCCTTTCTCGGCCCCACTCAGGCCAGCGAGTTCCCTATTGTTCCCCCTTACGGCGATCAGAAGGGGAGCCGACGATCTAGTGATCCCCCATCAGCCATGCTGCTTCTCGGGAGGCCTGCAATGCTTGCTTACAAGCACGTTGGGAATGGACTCAACTAGTGGCTGGGACGAGAGGCAGGATTTGTGATGGAGGGCGAGTGAGCAGCCCCGGCTCCTCCGGGATGGGGTCCTGACTCTGCTGCCTGGCTCCCTGTGGGTGTGCACCTTGGGGTGTTCTCTCCCTCTCTGGGGGCTCCGTTTTTATTTCTATAAAATAAGTTCTCTTCCCATTCCAAATTCTATGATCTTACATGGAAAATCAGGGCAAGGGTGTGTGTGTGTGTGTGTGTGTGTGTGTGTGTGTGTGTGTGTGTGTGTGTGTAATAAACATTTATATACCACCTACTATGTGCCAGGCACTGTGTTAAGTGCTTTTGTATTTTTATCTGATATAACTATCCCCACAACCATCCTGGGAGGTAGGTGCTAATAGGTCCATTTTACAGTTGAGAAAGTGGAGGCAGACACAGGTAAAGTGACTGGCCCTGGGTGTCACAACTCGTAAGGATCAGAGGCTAGATTTTCACTCGGGTCTTTTGGACTCCAGGCCCAGCACTGGTTCTACTCACTTCGCCACCAGCTGCTTCAACAGGAGGTCAGGTCTACCTAAAATCCCATCCAAGAGAATTTATTCTTTTTTTTTTAAACATTTATTAATATTTATTTTTTAGAAAAGTTAACATGGTTACATAATTCATGCTCTTACTTTCCCCTTCACCCCCCGAGCTCAGCCCCGCCACCCCCCTACCCCATGGCTGATGCGTATTTCCACTGGTTCAAGAGAATTTATTCTTGACTAACATCCTTTGAAAAAAACACTTGGGAGAAATGCCCAAAAGACATCGCTGTCATTGGCATGGCATCTACAGAGCATTCTAATATTTTCAAGGGCAGCTAGACGGCAAAGTGAATAGAACACCGGGCTTGGAGGCAGGAAGACCTGAGTAAAAACCTGGACTTGATACCTCCTAGCTGGGTGACCCTGGGCAAGTCACTTCACCCTGTTTGCCTCCTGTTTCTTCTTCCATGGGGGTTAAGTGACTTGCCCAGGATCACACCGCTAGGCAGTATCTGCGATTAGATTTGAACCCAGGAGGTCAATTCACTAAGCCAACTGGCTGCCCTTCTTCCTGTGCTGCTCTCAGTTCATAATATGACTGCCACACTTAGGCGGCAATGGTGGGAGCAAGACCTGAACTCTGTGGACAGGAAACCTTTCCCTTTCCAAACGGTTGGAAAGCCAGTTTCACGGCGGCCCTGAGTAGAGGCTCAGAAACCATCTATTTGGTTGCAGGGAAGGTTATTTGTTCCAGGGACGTCTCTAAATAAAACATGACAACATGCTCCCAAATAGCGGCTACCCGAAAAGGTCCCAGTTAGCCACAGGGAGCTTTTCCTACCCAGAAATGCTGAATGTGGGCAGACGGGGACCAGAGACCATCTGCCACAGCTTCATCTTGCTAGCACATGAAGGTCCCGTCAAGACCTGAACCCAAATCTCCTAACCTTCAGAGCGATGCTCTTCCCTTTGCTTTATTCTACACAGAGTTCGTGCTGGCTTCTTCTCTTCCTCTCTTCTCAAGGGCCTCTTCCTAAAGAGACCCCAGAACCTCGGGGGTCCTCTCTGGACTACAGAAAAATAACTGATGCTCATCCCCCAAATCTCACCCATTTACGGGCACCAAGCATCCGCACTGAGGCAAACAGCCCAAATACAAAGGATGGACAATCGTGCAAAGGTGCTTCAGAAGATAAACAAGTTCTCCAAAAATCAGTTGTCTTGGGGGCAGCTGGGTAACTCAGTGGATGGAGACTCGGGTCTAGAGATGGGAGGTCCTAGGTTCAAATCTGGCCTCAGACACTGGACAAGTCACTTAACCCCCATTGCCTAGCCCTGACCACTCTTCTGCTTTGGAACCAATACACAGCATCAATTCTAAGATGGAAGGAAGGGAAAAGTGTAGGAAAAAGATCCCTTGTCTGAAGCCTTTCCAGAGTGTGCATTTCCATTAAAAAAATACCAATAGACCCTCAATTATGGAACTGGTGGGGCCCTATGACAAATATGTATTCTAGTATGTTAATAAAGGCAATTTCGCATTTGAAATGAACAAATCAGAAACCCAAAGTCCAAAGTCCAGATTTTGGGGGCAACTGGGTGGCTCAGTGGATGGAGAGCCAGGCCCAGAGATGGGAGGTCCCAGGTTCAAATCTGACCTCAGAAACATCCTAGTTGTGTGACCCTGGGCAAGTCACTTAACCCCCATTGCCTATCCCTTACTGCTCTTCTGCTTTAGAACCAGTACACAGTATTGATTCTAAGACAGAAGGTAAGGGTTAAAAAAAAAAAGTCCAGATTTTAATGAATTGGCTTCTCAAACACTTTGGGGGAACATTCTATTAATAGTGGCATATTATACCTCAGAGAAGCAGGTTGTAGAGTGGAGGGAATTGGGGAGCCATGGCGTCAGGAAGACCTGGGTTCTAGCCTGGCTCTGACACACTGGCTGAGTGACCCTGGACTTCACAGATGATCATATTCTCGATATATCACTGTATATACTATATTATTTATTCTCAGGGCTCCAGGTGGCTCACCTGATCTAGAACAGCAGAGGGAGTTTTCTCACTGAGATTTCCCAATCCCAAAAAAATTACAGGTTTAGCCTAAAAAAAAAAAAACAAAAAGAAAAACTAAAATTGATCCAACTTGTAGTTATGGACAGAAGCATGATGTGGTAGAACATTGAGCTACGTGTCTGGACTCAGTTTCCCTTGGTTAGGTGGGGCGAATGGACTAGTTCATCGAGCGGCCACACTTTCTGTTTCTTAAAGGTCCTCTCAGGGCTGGAGACAAATTACCTTAGAGCAGAGGATTACAGCTTTTTTGGTGGGAGGAAAGGGCCTCCCCCTCTTTTACAGAGGGGGAAACTGAGACTCAGGGAAGGAAAGTGACAGCTATCACTAGAATGCAGATATTCTGATCCCAAATCCCATAGGTAGTAAATAACAATAAATAATAATCAGAGGCAGGATGTGAACCCGGGTCCTCCGACTACTGAGCCAAGGGGGTGTCCATTTCACTAACCCACATCGGCTCACTTAACCCCTTCTCCCACCCTTGGTCAACACTTACTCATCTTGTCAATGGGCATTCCTAAAATACTGAGGTCTCCAAAAGTTATCCATTAGATTAGAAATGGGTCCTTTCTTCTCAGAGTGAGTAAGCAACGTCTGCAATTTCTCTTGGTTTCCATAATCAAATAATCCCATAAAAAAAGAAAAGAGTCGTCTCTGGGGCTGTATTTCAGATAATTTATTGTTAAATGAAAAAGTAACAAGCAAATGGGGCTGGGGTGGAAAGGGGAGAAGAGGAATACCACAGACAACAGACCACAGCTTTTGTGAAACAATATTCTGTGTTTCCTAAGGTTGCATTACGGGAAGATTGCTCAACATACCTTCACCTTGAAATGGTTAAAAACATAGACAATCGCTACAAAGAAATGACTCGTGGCTATTCTCACGCTCAATTGTAGCCACTTGGCCATCCCTCCACGTCATCATTTAACAAGTAGACAGAGGTGAAACCATTTTGAGTCTATGCAAGACAAAGAAATTGGATCATCACCATTTAACAAGTAGATAGAGGCAAAACCACTGTGAATGAGCACAAGACAAAGAAATCGGACCGAGTGGCGGCAGTTAGGAAGGGATGGGTTCTAAGAATCTGAGGGAGGACAGTTGAGGCAGCCTCGGCTCCCACAAGAACATGTTATTAGTTTGCCATGGCTGCCTCAAAGGGAAGGCTGCTGGCCAAGTGTCCTATGGCCATCAGCTGCCTTTCTCGTTTGCTTTCAGAAAGTCAGATTGAGGAAAAAAGAAAAGACTAGAAGAAATCTTGTCGATTCTCCAGTGAATAACTTACAAATAAAAGAATGCACGCTTTTCCTCTTTTCTTACAGTTTCACAATCACTTCTTCACATACCCTCACTCACATTCTAATGTCACATTCTCTCCATCTACCCTTACTGCTTCTCACCCAACCTTGTTACCCTACTGAAACTTAACTTCTTCACCTAAACCAGTGATGGCGAACCTTTTAGAGACTGAGTGCCCAAACTGCATCCTCACATTGCATGTGAGCTGCTCCCTTACCCCAGCCAGGGGAGAGAGAAAGTGCTCCCATTGGATTGCTGGGCAGAGGGGCAGGGCATGTGAGAAACATCCTCAGGCATGTGGTGAGGGGGAAGGGAAGGAAGAAGGCATGTGTGCCACAGGTTCACCAACACAGACCTAAACAGTGCTCTCACAAGGACTGCTCTCAGATGCGAAATCAAATCTTTTTTCAACCAGAAGAATGATTTCTCCTCCCCAAGAGGCTCTCCCTGCTCAGTCAACAATACTATGGGATTTTTGGCAGGGAGGGGGGGCATGTTCCCATATTGTAATTTTAATCCAACTTAAATACAACAATGAAAAAGAATGTAAAGCATTTCTCCTTTTAAATTACATTACATTTACAAGCAACTCAAATTACATATTACAATGACATTGTAGTCTCCCCCCCTACTGTTTTTCCATATTATAAAGCTGAGATCTTAATGTTAATTCTGGTATTTGAGTTCTTTGGCATTTCCTCATAAAGATTCAATGAACAATGGAGCAATGGAGCCCCATAAATTGGCTACGGAGCGAAATCTGGGATCCCAAAGTACCCAGCTTCATGTAACCATAGGCAAGATCACATTATTTGATTCAGAATTAGTTAACTGGTGACGGTATGTCCAAAAGAGATTTAGGAAAACAAAATAATTTATGTTATAGTTGTTTGTTTTTTTTAAACCCTCACCTTCCATCTTGAAGTCAATACTGTATATTGGCTCTAAGGCAGAAGAGTGGTAAGGGTAGGCAATGGGGGTCAAGTGACTTGCCCAGGGTCACACAGCTGGGAAGTGTCTGAGGTCAGATTTGAACCTAGGACCTCCCATCTCTAGGCCTGGCTCTCAATCCACTGAGTACCCAGCTGTCCCCTATGTTATAATTTTTAAGGCAGCATCGGGCAATTCAGCTCTGAAGGCATCGCAGTCTCCAAATGTGAATGATTATCTACAATTTCGCTATGAAGAGGGGTGTGCTGGAGCCAGCTCTAACTAGCTCATTGTTACATTTTCAGCATGAGCTTTTACACCGTGGGAAATCAGCAAAAGCTACAAATTGGGGCTTGCCAACATTTTGTTGATTGCCTAGACTTCAGAAAGTGATGGAGAAAATGTTAATAATGCAGATTAAACTTATAAAGTGTATAGGCTTTCCCCCTCAGAGAGTGCAGGTTGATAAACATTTATAAGCACACCCCTGATTAAGGAGAACAAAAATCACTGTATATGGCTATTGGGTTCTTCAAACATGGACCATTTCTGCTTTTTGAACCAACATATGTCATTAAAAGTAACCACAAATTACTCAGAAAAGAGGTATGACATTTCCTGTTTATAACAGTCAATGCCTCTTAGAAGAGGGTCACAAGAATTTTAGAACTGGAAGACCCCCTCAAGATCATCTGATCCTTTTAAAAATGGGGAAACTGATCCCCGTAGAACTCAAAAAGCTTGCTCAACGTCACATAGTATGGTCGTGATGGAACCAGAATGAGAACCATTCTCAAGAGTACAGCTTGTGTTTTGTTCCTTCTAACAGGAAGTCAACAAAAACCACCCACTTCCTTTGTGTCGAAAAGCTTACCTGAACGATCCCCTTAGATTCTCTTAGATTTTGCCCAAACCTCTCCGCTTTCTTAACCCCAACAGAGAATTAAAAAAACTTGGGCTCTAGGGAGGCCCAGAGAAGCCGCCTTAACTGGAGGAGCTCCTGAACCAGCGAAGAAGGACCACACATGTGTTCTTGTCCCCTGTGGGCTGCTCAAGACCCATCCACGCTGTAATTCAATGCTCTGATGCAAGTTTTTGTACAATAACTTGCCCGTTTCCTTCTCCCTCCTACCTCTGGTTGCCTAATATGAAACAGGGGTTTGGGAGGTAATAGAAGCCAGAATTTGAGGGGGTTCATACTGAGAGGGAATACTGGAAGAGAAGCCTTGAGACCCAAGAGAAGGGCCAGCTTGATTGCCAAGACTCTGCATGGACGACCCATCTGTAGTCGTCTTCTTGTTGATTTCTCTGAACCAACAAAGCTCTTTCTAGGGATGGTCTTGGCTGATGCTAAGAATCCAGGAGGACCCTCTTCTTGCCTGTTAGCAAAAATCAAAACCTCATGCTATGGTAACCAAGTTTGGTGTTTAGATTACAGCCCTCCTCTGACTGGAATTTTTTTTTTTAATTTTTTTTTTAAACCCTTAACTTTCTGTGTATTGACTTATAGGTGGAAGATTGGTAAGGGTAGGCAATGGGGGTCAAGTGACTTGTCCAGGGTCACACAGCTGGGAAGTGTCTGAGGCCGCATTTGAACCCGGGACCTCCCGTCTCTAGGCCTGGCTCTCAATCCACCGAGCTACCCAGCTGCCCCCCTCTGACTGGAATTTAAATCTGATCCCAAAGGTAGATTTTTTTCCTTCTTCTTCTGCCCCCCGGGGTCAAGTCTAAGCCATCGATTGCCCTTTAGGCACTACAGGTTCTGCTCTGGACACAACTTACTTCAGACAGAACACAAGCGAGGCTCGGGGAAGGACGCTGTCACAAACACCCAAATAATCTAGGGGAGATTATGTGTCTCCCTTCTAAATAATATCCAGACGGGACCCAGGCTAGTCATTTCCAGTTGTGAGTCAAAGGGCATCGGTTTTGAGAAATCTGAAAAGCATTCTGTCAAGGGTGCCTTCAAAATGACATTTCTCTGAAATATGTGCCGTGCTCTATTCCGCCTTAGGGAGACTAGGAAAGTATTTGGAAAGCCCCAATGTACAGATCAGAAGAGTTCCACAAGTCTGTGGTGGTGTGAGCAGGATTCCAGAGATGCAAGGCACGCCGCCAGGGCCCGCGCGGATAAGGAGACAACAGGCTCTCCTCATGACTAGCAGGATGGTTAACCAGAGACTTTGGATCTTCTCTTCGGATCAGTGAACTACATTTCCAAGCGGCTTTCAGCAACATTCAGAAGACGGCCATGGTGGAAGCATCCTCTTAGAACAGACTTCTGGGATTGAAAAAAAGATCAAGGAAATTCCAGAATCTTCAGCAAACCGAAAGGAGGCCTGCGTTCTAACTGAAACAGAAATGACTCAGTTTACACAGATTAAGCCCAAATGGGTGGGACGAGTCCAGTTGCTTCCAACAGGAGTTACTTAAAGTGGGAAGCTCACTCTTTCCACCAGAAGACTTTTTTCCACATTCCACCACACAAGAGCTCGGCCTTCCCTATCCAGGAGTAGTTAAAGGGTTTTTTCCACTTTTCCCTTTACTCGGCTCTTCCCTTTTTTTGTTAGCTGATTGATTCTTTCGGGGATATGTGACTGGGAGCCAAGAGAAATAAATGCCTTGAAAAAGAAAAAAGTGAACATCCATTTCCCATTGTAACCAAAGATGCCAGAAGTAGAGTTTTTTTTCCTTTTTTCCCCTTCTCCTTTGCCAAGGCTGGACACACGAAGTTAGAACGATAGAGAAGGCTGCTTCAGTTTAAAAAATAACAACAACGACAACAACAAATGACTGGGCCCTAAAGGCATTGCCCGTTTCCACTTAGAAAAATCAAAGGACCGAGCGGGACTGCCTTCCAGGACTTCACCCCAGAGGTCTCGGTCAGCACTCGTCCAGGAGGTAATCACTCGCCGGGCACTCGGAGGCTTCCAGTTCCACACTGGACAAAAAGCGCCTTGTGGATTTCCGGCAGTTGTAATCCAGGGTGGTGGTGTAGACAGTCTTGGTGAGCTTGGGGTAGACGATGGTGGTGCTGAGAAATCGCAGGGCCTTGTTTCGAGGTTCGAAGCGGAGCTCGGCTTTGTAGTTCCGCCAGCTACAGCCCGGGATGCACACCACGGTCTGGCTGCAGGAGGAGACCGCCAGGCCCACCGGCATATAGACGTTGTCGATGAAATGCTTCTCCGAGTCATACTTCACCGAGGAGGTGTACCTGCGGGCCAGGACATAGGAGAGAGCGTGAAGCCGACCGCCGGGCCCTTGGCTCGGGCGCCACAAAGGGGGGACTCGGTGTGGGGACTCGGCTATCTCCTTTGTGGTCCTCCATCCTGCAGAGCTGCGGGATTCTGGCATTTCCGGCCCAGACGGCTAAGCTTTGCTCGTACGCTTGCAGGGGAGCGGCTTGGAATTAGATGCTAAAGGGAGGAGGCCTCAGACAGGCTGTCATCCTCCCGGACGCTAATGGAGAACTACATGCAATCCCTATTTCTGACTATCAAAATTCTTGAAATCTGGCCCTGATGAGTAGTAAATGTGATCCAACTTAGCTGGGTTTTCTTAAAAGGATCAGTGCAAACCTCAGCATTTCATAATGTTTGTGGAAGGGGAGGGAAAGAGACACACACACACATGCACACACAGAGACAAAGATGAAGGAAGAGGAGAGAGACAGAGACAGAGAGAGAAAGGAAGGAAGGGAGACAGAAAGAGAGACAGACAGAGAGAAGGGAGGGAGGGAGAGAGACAGGAAGATGAGAGAGAGAAGGAAGGGAGAGGAAGAGAGAGAGGAAGGAAGGAAGGGAGACAGACAGAGGAAGGAAGGGAGAGAGGGGGAGAGACAATGAGTGAGTGAGAGAGAGAGAGGAAGGGAGAGGAAGAGGGAGAGAGGGGAAAAGGAAGGGAGGAAGGGAGGGAGAGAGGAAGAGAACCAGACACAGAGAGAAAGGAAGGGAGGGAGAGAACCAGAAAGAGAGAGAGGGGAGGGAGAGGAAGAGAGAGAGAGGAAGGAAGGGAGAGATGGAGAGAACCAGATACCAAGAGACAGACAGAGAGAGAGAAAGGGAGGGAGAAAAAGAGAGAGAGAGAGAGAGAGAGAGAGAGAGAGAGAGAGAGAGAGAGAAGGAGAGAAGGGTGAAAAAAGGAAGAGAGGAAGGGAAAGAGGGAAGAGAAAGAAATATTAAGGTAAGGGGCTAGATAGAAGGTCCTGGGTTCAAATATGGCCTCAGATACTTCTTAGTTGAGTGACCCTGGGCAAGTCACTTAATTCTCATTGCCTAGCCTTTACCATTCTTCTGCCTTGGAACTGATACTTAGTATTGATTCTAAGACAGAAGGTAAGTTTTTTTTTTAAAGAAAGATAGATTAAGGTAAGAAAGAAAAAGAAGGAAAGAAAATGAGGGAAGGAGAAAAAGAAGAGGACAATAAACAAAGGAAGGAGGAAGAGAGAGAGAGAGAAAAGGGAAAGAAAGAAAAAAAATCTAAGTTATTTGATTTTTAACTCCTTGTAAATTTGTTCCAGGAAGAATGAAGAAACACTGGAAAATCAGTGTACTGTTTCAGCCTCCTAAATACGTAAGAAACAGGTGCCAAGGGTCACAGGGCTGCAGCCTCGCTTTCCTCAAGCAGGCATCCAGATGGTAAATTAGCATTCTTGTCTACTTTTCGGGGATAGAGTGTTATTCTCCCTGGGCAAGTGGGTACGTGGTGCTGTCTGGGGCTAAAAACCGAGGAGCTCATATGCCCATGTTGTTCAAGATCAAAGTTTGTGACTCTGCATGCCAAGAAAATTACACACCATGGAATGAAGCGTGAAGACACAACTGAACAACTCTTTTTTTTCTTCCACATGGGAGGTCCCTGTGTGCTGATCCAACAGAAACTCAAGCTAGGAGATTAGGAACTACCCAAAGTAGAACATGCTTTCCTTTAATAAGATTCCTTTTACCCAACTTCCAGGTTAACCTTTTCCCCAAATCATCCTCAAAAAGGAAGGGAGGAAGGGAAAAAGCACTTATTGTGTGCCTATTGTATGCCAGGCATCATACTAAATGCTTTTTACAAATATGATTTCATTTGACCTCCACAACAACTCTGGAAGGTAAGTATAATTGGTATCCCCATTTTACAGATGAAGCTAAGGCAAACAGAGGTTAAGTGACTTGCCCAGAGTCACAAAGCAAATAAGTATCTGAAGCTGGATTTTAACTTAGGTCTTCCTAACTCCGGGCCCAGCACTCTATCCACTGCACCGCCAGCTGCCTCAAGAAAGGAGAACAAAGCCATTTGCATACTGACATTCTCTAAAAGGAATAAATATAATATACCCTTTCTACTCCTACTCATACCCCCCATCCTGTCTCCAAAATAAAAAAAAAAAAAAAGAAGAAGAAGAAAAAGAAAAGAAAAGATTTCCAGAGTATTCTCTGGAAAAAATAGGGAAGCAGAGTTTGTAAACCAGAAAGAACATTTGGGCGGGGGGCATCTAAGTGTCTCAGAGAGCCAAGCCTTGAGATGTGAAGTCCTGGGTTAAATTTGATCTTAGACACTTCCTAGCTGTGTGATCCTGGGTAAGTCCCTTAACTCCCATTACTTAGCTCTTACCACTCTACCACTATTCTGTCTTGGAACCAATACACAGCACTGATTCTAAGATACAAGGAGAGGGAGAGGGAGAGAGACAAACAGGGGGAGGGATAGAGGGGGAAAGAGAGAAAGAGAGGAAGGAAGGAAGGAAGGAAGGAAGGAAGGAAGGAAGGAAGGAAGGAAGGAAGGAAGGAAGG